>NC_063046.1:39150557-39272249 GCF_018812025.1 Megalobrama amblycephala
AACAATGGAGGAACTATGCACTGTTGATGTTAAAGTTGGTGCTATATCAAGACTTGTTGATGACATCCTTGTAGCTGTTGTACTTAAGGATTGTGTTATCATGCTTGTAGTTTTAGAGGAATTCTGGACTGTTGCTATTTTAGTCGGTGGTGTAGTCAAGCCAGTTGAAAACAATTGGGAAGGTGTACCAGTAGAAATTGCTGTTGGAGTTGGTGGTGTCAGCATACTTGTTGAAAAGGTTGGTGACGGTTTACCAGCAGAAATTGTTGTTGATGGATCTGTGTATATGCTTGTAACAGTTGAGAAACTTTGGCCCGTTGATGTTGTACTTGGTGGCATATGCATACTTGATGATAATATTGTTGTAGCAGTTGTAGTTAAGGATTGTGTTGTGATGTTGCCACAGTTTTTATCACAACACAATGCTCTAATCTCATAGTCATAGCATTGCTGTATAAGGCCTTGGTGTTTGTTCAAGCAAAGTAGTCCATCTTTGGTATTGCATTTCACAACCTGGCCAAGCTGTGAAAGAGAAACACCAGGATAACGTTTTGCACGGCATTGTACTTCCCTCAGTGCTGAGCAGATGGTAGCAGAGGTGTCAGTTATTCTTTCAATAGATACTATTTCACCACCATCAATACCTGTTGTTGGGCCACCAAAGTCATTCCAATCTGACCAGTGGCAATTACATCCAGGGCTAAGAGTAAGGGTGCTTGTTTTCAATGTTGTGGATGTTGGAGAAGTTGGTAATGGAGTTGTAGATGTTTGTGTTGCTGGAATTTTAGATATGCTTGTAATATTGGAGGAATTCTGGACTGAAGATGTTTCCAGCAGTGGTGTAGTCTTGCCAGATGAAAATGCTGCTGAAAGTGTACGTGTAGACAATGTTGTCGGAGCTGTGGGTATACTTTTACCAGTGGGGGAACTCTGAACTATTATTGTTGTTGCTTGTTGTGTAAACTTGCTTGTTGTAGAAACTGAAGGAGTAGCAGAAAAGACTCTTGAAGTTGTTGCAGTAGTTGTTGATATGCTTATATTTGTCGAGGAAATTAGGCTTAATGATGTCATAGTTGGTTTTGTAGGTGTGTTGGTTGAAAAAGTTGGTAAAGGTGTTCCAGCAAAAACTGTTGTTGATGGATTTGTAGGTGTCCTTGTAATGGTGGGGGAACTACGCACTGTTGATGTTGTGGTTGGTGATATATTCAAGCTTGTTGATGACATTCTTGTGGATGTTGTAGATAAAGATTGTGCTGTCATGCTTGTAGTATTGGAGGAATTTTGCACTGTTGGTGTTTTAGTTGATTGTGTAGACATACCAGTTGAAAACAATTGGGAAGGTTTACCAGTAGGCATTGCTGTTGGAGTTGTGGATATGCTTTTACCAGTAGGGGAACTTTGGAAAGTTGGTGTTGTAGCTCGTTGTGTCAACCTGCTTGTTGAAGAAATTGAAGGTATAGCAGAAAATATTGTTGACATTGTTGCTGTAGTTGTTGATATGTTTGTAACTTTTGAGAAAATTATATTTGTTGGTGTCTTAATGGGTGGTGTAAGCATAGTAGTTGAAAATGTTGGTGAAGGTGTACCAGCAGAAATAGTTGTTGATCGATCTGTGAATGTGCTTGTAACAGTGGAGGAACTTTGGCCCATTGATGTCGTACTTGGTAATATACGCCTGCTTGTTGATGATATTGTTGTAGCAGTTGTAGTTAAGGATTGTGCTGTGATGTTGCCACAGTTTTTTTCACAACACAATGCTCTAATCTCATAGTCATAGCATTGCAGTATAAGGCCTTGGTGTTTGTTCAAACAAACTAGTCCGTCTTTGGTATTGCATTTCACAACCTGGCCAAGCTGTGTAAGAGGGACTTCAGGATAACTTTTTGCACGGCACTGTATGTCCTTTAGAGCTGAGCAGATACTAGAAGAGGAGTCAGTTATTCTTTCAATAGGTACTATTTCACCACCATCAAGACCTGTTGTTGGGCCACCAAAGTCATTCCAATCTGACCAATGACAATTACATCCAGGGCTAAGAGTAAGGGTGCTTGTTTTTAACATAGTGGATGTTGGAGACGTTGTTGATGGCGTTGTAGATGTTTGTATTGTTGGAGTTGTAGGCATGCTTGTAAAATTAGAGGAATTCTGGACTGAAGAAGTTTGAGTCAGTGGTGTAGTCATGCCAGTTGAAAATGTTGGTAAAGGTGTAGACATTTTTGGAGTTGTGGTTATGCTTTTACCAGAAGACGAACTATGGACTTTTGGTGTAGTAACTTTTGGTGTAAACCTGCTTGTTGAAGAAACTAAAGGCGTGGCAGACATTATTGTGGAAGTTGCTGCTGTAGTTGTTGATATGCTTATGCTTGTGGAGGAAATATGGCTTGTTGATGTCGTAGTTGGTGTTTTAGGCATGCTGCTTGAAAATGTTGATGAAGGTGTACTAGCAGAAATTGTTGTTAATGGATCTGTGGATATATGGGTAACTGTGGAGGAACTTTGGACTTCTAATGTTGTACTTGGTGACACAAGCATGCTTGTTGATGACATTGTTGTAGAATCTGTCCTTAAGGACTGTGTTGTGATGTTGCCACAGTTGTCATCACAACAGAATGCTCTGATCTCATAGTCATAACATTGCTGTGCAAGGCCTTGGTGTTTGTTCAAGCAAACTAATCCATCATTTGTATTGCATTTCACAACCTGGCCAAGCTGTGTAAGAGGAACTTCAGGATAACGTTTTGCACGGCACTGTATGTCCTTTAGAGCTGAGCAGATACTAGAAGAGGAGTCAGTTATTCTTTCAATAGATACTATTTCACCACCGTCAAGACCTGTTGTTGGGCCACCAAAGTCATTCCAATCTGACCAATGACAATTACACCCAGGGCTAAGAGTAAGGGTGCTTGTTTTTAATATTGTGGATGTTGGAGACATTGTTGATGGCGTTGTAGATGTTTGTATTGTTGGAGATGTAGGCATGCTTGTAATATTAGAGGAATTCTGGACTGAAGAAGTTTGAGTCAGTGGCGTAGTCATGCCAGTTGAAAATGTTGGTAAAGATGTAGACATTTTTGGAGTTGTGGGTATGCTTTTACCAGAAGACGAACTATGGACTTTTGGTGTAGTAACTTTTGGTGTAAACCTGCTTGTTGAAGAAACTAAAGGCGTGGCAGAAATTATTGTGGAAGTTGCTGCTGTAGTTGTTGATATGCTTATGCTTGTGGAGGAAACATGACTTGTTGATGTCGTAGTTGGTGTTTTAGGCATGCTGCTTGAAAATGTTGATGAAGGTGTACTAGCAGAAATTGTTGTTAATGGATCTGTGGATATACGGGTAACTGTGGAGGAACTTTGGACTTCTAATGTTGTACTTGGTGACACAAGCATGCTTGTTGATGACATTGTTGTAGAATCTGTCCTTAAGGACTGTGTTGTGATGTTGCCACAGTTTTCATCACAACACAATGTTCTAATCTCATAGTCATAGCATTGCTGTATAAGGCCTTGGTGTTTGTTCAAGCAAACTAATCCATCATTTGTATTGCATTTCACAACCTGGCCAAGCTGTGTAAGAGGAACTTCAGGATAACGTTTTGCACGGCACTGTATGTCCTTTAGAGCTGAGCAGTTACTAGAAGAGGAGTCAGTTATTCTTTCAATAGGTACTATTTCACCACCATCAAGACCTGTTGTTGGGCCACCAAAGTCATTCCAATCTGACCAATGACAATTACATCCAGGGCTAAGAGTAAGGGTGCTTGTTTTTAACATAGTGGATGTTGGAGACGTTGTTGATGGCGTTGTAGATGTTTGTATTGTTGGAGTTGTAGGCATGCTTGTAAAATTAGAGGAATTCTGGACTGAAGAAGTTTGAGTCAGTGGTGTAGTCATGCCAGTTGAAAATGTTGGTAAAGGTGTAGACATTTTTGGAGTTGTGGGTATGCTTTTACCAGAAGACGAACTATGGACTTTTGGTGTAGTAACTTTTGGTGTAAACCTGCTTGTTGAAGAAACTAAAGGCGTGGCAGAAATTATTGTGGAAGTTGCTGCTGTAGTTGTTGATATGCTTATGCTTGTGGAGGAAATATGGCTTGTTGATGTCGTAGTTGGTGTTTTAGGCATGCTGCTTGAAAATGTTGATGGAGGTGTACTAGCAGAAATTGTTGTTAATGGATCTGTGGATATACGGGTAACTGTGGAGGAACTTTGGACTTCTAATGTTGTACTTGGTGACACAAGCATGCTTGTTGATGACATTGTTGTAGAATCTGTCCTTAAGGACTGTGTTGTGATGTTGCCACAGTTTTCATCACAACACAATGCTTCTGATCTCATAGTCATAACATTGCTGTATAAGGCCTTGGTGTTTGTTCAAGCAAACTAATCCATCATTTGTATTGCATTTCACAACCTGGCCAAGCTGTGTAAGAGGAACTTCAGGATAACGTTTTGCACGGCACTGTATGTCCTTTAGAGCTGAGCAGATTACTAGAAGAGGAGTCAGTTATTCTTTCAATAGGTACTATTTCACCACCGTCAAGACCTGTTGTTGGGCCACCAAAGTCATTCCAATCTGACCAATGACAATTACATCCAGGGCTAAGAGTAAGGGTGCTTGTTTTTAACATTGTGGATGTTGGAGACGTTGTTGATGGCGTTGTAGATGTTTGTATTGTTGGAGTTGTAGGCATGCTTGTAATATTAGAGGAATTCTGGACTGAAGAAGTTTGAGTCAGTGGTGTAGTCATGCCAGTTGAAAATGTTGGTAAAGATGTAGACATTTTTGGAGTTGTGGGTATGCTTTTACCAGAAGACGAACTATGGACTTTTGTTGTAGTAACTTTTGGTGTAAACCTGCTTGTTGAAGAAACTAAAGGCGTGGCAGAAATTATTGTGGAAGTTGCTGCTGTAGTTGTTGATATGCTTATGCTTGTGGAGGAAATATGGCTTGTTGATGTCGTAGTTGGTGTTTTAGGCATGCTGCTTGAAAATGTTGATGGAGGTGTACTAGCAGAAATTGTTGTTAATGGATCTGTGGATATACGGGTAACTGTGGAGGAACTTTGGACTTCTAATGTTGTACTTGGTGACACAAGCATGCTTGTTGATGACACTGTTGTAGAATCTGTTCTTAAGGACTGTGTTGTGATGTTGCCACAGTTGTCATCACAACAGAATGCTCTGATCTCATAGTCATAACATTGCTGTGCAAGGCCTTGGTGTTTGTTCAAGCAAACTAATCCATCATTTGTATTGCATTTCACAACCTGGCCAAGCTGTGTAAGAGGAACTTCAGGATAACGTTTTGCACGGCACTGTATGTCCTTTAGAGCTGAGCAGATACTAGAAGAGGAGTCAGTTATTCTTTCAATAGATACTATTTCACCACCGTCAAGACCTGTTGTTGGGCCACCAAAGTCATTCCAATCTGACCAATGACAATTACACCCAGGGCTAAGAGTAAGGGTGCTTGTTTTTAATATTGTGGATGTTGGAGACATTGTTGATGGCGTTGTAGATGTTTGTATTGTTGGAGTTGTAGGCATGCTTGTAATATTAGAGGAATTCTGGACTGAAGAAGTTTGAGTCAGTGGTGTAGTCATGCCAGTTGAAAATGTTGGTAAAGATGTAGACATTTTTGGAGTTGTGGGTATGCTTTTACCAGAAGACGAACTATGGACTTTTGGTGTAGTAACTTTTGGTGTAAACCTGCTTGTTGAAGAAACTAAAGGCGTGGCAGAAATTATTGTGGAAGTTGCTGCTGTAGTTGTTGATATGCTTATGCTTGTGGAGGAAACATGACTTGTTGATGTCGTAGTTGGTGTTTTAGGCATGCTGCTTGAAAATGTTGATGAAGGTGTACTAGCAGAAATTGTTGTTAATGGATCTGTGGATATACGGGTAACTGTGGAGGAACTTTGGACTTCTAATGTTGTACTTGGTGACACAAGCATGCTTGTTGATGACACTGTTGTAGAATCTGTTCTTAAGGACTGTGTTGTGATGTTGCCACAGTTGTCATCACAACAGAATGCTCTGATCTCATAGTCATAACATTGCTGTGCAAGGCCTTGGTGTTTGTTCAAGCAAACTAATCCATCATTTGTATTGCATTTCACAACCTGGCCAAGCTGTGTAAGAGGAACTTCAGGATAACGTTTTGCACGGCACTGTATGTCCTTTAGAGCTGAGCAGATACTAGAAGAGGAGTCAGTTATTCTTTCAATAGATACTATTTCACCACCGTCAAGACCTGTTGTTGGGCCACCAAAGTCATTCCAATCTGACCAATGACAATTACACCCAGGGCTAAGAGTAAGGGTGCTTGTTTTTAATATTGTGGATGTTGGAGACATTGTTGATGGCGTTGTAGATGTTTGTATTGTTGGAGTTGTAGGCATGCTTGTAATATTAGAGGAATTCTGGACTGAAGAAGTTTGAGTCAGTGGTGTAGTCATGCCAGTTGAAAATGTTGGTAAAGATGTAGACATTTTTGGAGTTGTGGGTATGCTTTTACCAGAAGACGAACTATGGACTTTTGGTGTAGTAACTTTTGGTGTAAACCTGCTTGTTGAAGAAACTAAAGGCGTGGCAGAAATTATTGTGGAAGTTGCTGCTGTAGTTGTTGATATGCTTATGCTTGTGGAGGAAACATGACTTGTTGATGTCGTAGTTGGTGTTTTAGGCATGCTGCTTGAAAATGTTGATGAAGGTGTACTAGCAGAAATTGTTGTTAATGGATCTGTGGATATACGGGTAACTGTGGAGGAACTTTGGACTTCTAATGTTGTACTTGGTGACACAAGCATGCTTGTTGATGACACTGTTGTAGAATCTGTTCTTAAGGACTGTGTTGTGATGTTGCCACAGTTGTCATCACAACAGAATGCTCTGATCTCATAGTCATAACATTGCTGTGCAAGGCCTTGGTGTTTGTTCAAGCAAACTAATCCATCATTTGTATTGCATTTCACAACCTGGCCAAGCTGTGTAAGAGGAACTTCAGGATAACGTTTTGCACGGCACTGTATGTCCTTTAGAGCTGAGCAGATACTAGAAGAGGAGTCAGTTATTCTTTCAATAGATACTATTTCACCACCGTCAAGACCTGTTGTTGGGCCACCAAAGTCATTCCAATCTGACCAATGACAATTACACCCAGGGCTAAGAGTAAGGGTGCTTGTTTTTAATATTGTGGATGTTGGAGACATTGTTGATGGCGTTGTAGATGTTTGTATTGTTGGAGTTGTAGGCATGCTTGTAATATTAGAGGAATTCTGGACTGAAGAAGTTTGAGTCAGTGGTGTAGTCATGCCAGTTGAAAATGTTGGTAAAGATGTAGACATTTTTGGAGTTGTGGGTATGCTTTTACCAGAAGACGAACTATGGACTTTTGGTGTAGTAACTTTTGGTGTAAACCTGCTTGTTGAAGAAACTAAAGGCGTGGCAGAAATTATTGTGGAAGTTGCTGCTGTAGTTGTTGATATGCTTATGCTTGTGGAGGAAACATGACTTGTTGATGTCGTAGTTGGTGTTTTAGGCATGCTGCTTGAAAATGTTGATGAAGGTGTACTAGCAGAAATTGTGGTTAATGGATCTGTGGATATACGTGTAACTGTGGAGGAACTTTGGACTTCTAATGTTGTACTTGGTGACACAAGCATGCTTGTTGATGACATTGTTGTAGAATCTGTTCTTAAGGACTGTGTTGTGATGTTGCCACAGTTTTCATCACAACAGAATGCTCTGATCTCATAGTCATAACATTGCTGTGCAAGGCCTTGGTGTTTGTTCAAGCAAACTAATCCATCATTTGTATTGCATTTCACAACCTGGCCAAGCTGTGTAAGAGGAACTTCAGGATAACGTTTTGCACGGCACTGTATGTCCTTTAGAGCTGAGCAGATACTAGAAGAGGAGTCAGTTATTCTTTCAATAGATACTATTTCACCACCGTCAAGACCTGTTGTTGGGCCACCAAAGTCATTCCAATCTGACCAATGACAATTACATCCAGGGCTAAGAGTAAGGGTGCTTGTTTTTAACATTGTGGATGTTGGAGACGTTGTTGATGGCGTTGTAGATGTTTGTATTGTTGGAGTTGTAGGCATGCTTGTAATATTAGAGGAATTCTGGACTGAAGAAGTTTGAGTCAGTGGTGTAGTCATGCCAGTTGAAAATGTTGGTAAAGGTGTAGACATTTTTGGAGTTGTGGGTATGCTTTTACCAGAAGACGAACTATGGACTTTTGGTGTAGTAACTTTTGGTGTAAACCTGCTTGTTGAAGAAACTAAAGGCGTGGCAGAAATTATTGTGGAAGTTGCTGCTGTAGTTGTTGATATGCTTATGCTTGTGGAGGAAATATGGCTTGTTGATGTCGTAGTTGGTGTTTTAGGCATGCTGCTTGAAAATGTTGATGAAGGTGTACTAGCAGAAATTGTGGTTAATGGATCTGTGGATATACGTGTAACTGTGGAGGAACTTTGGACTTCTAATGTTGTACTTGGTGACACAAGCATGCTTGTTGATGACACTGTTGTAGAATCTGTTCTTAAGGACTGTGTTGTGATGTTGCCACAGTTGTCATCACAACAGAATGCTCTGATCTCATAGTCATAACATTGCTGTGCAAGGCCTTGGTGTTTGTTCAAGCAAACTAATCCATCATTTGTATTGCATTTCACAACCTGGCCAAGCTGTGTAAGAGGAACTTCAGGATAACGTTTTGCACGGCACTGTATGTCCTTTAGAGCTGAGCAGATACTAGAAGAGGAGTCAGTTATTCTTTCAATAGATACTATTTCACCACCGTCAAGACCTGTTGTTGGGCCACCAAAGTCATTCCAATCTGACCAATGACAATTACACCCAGGGCTAAGAGTAAGGGTGCTTGTTTTTAATATTGTGGATGTTGGAGACATTGTTGATGGCGTTGTAGATGTTTGTATTGTTGGAGTTGTAGGCATGCTTGTAATATTAGAGGAATTCTGGACTGAAGAAGTTTGAGTCAGTGGTGTAGTCATGCCAGTTGAAAATGTTGGTAAAGATGTAGACATTTTTGGAGTTGTGGGTATGCTTTTACCAGAAGACGAACTATGGACTTTTGGTGTAGTAACTTTTGGTGTAAACCTGCTTGTTGAAGAAACTAAAGGCGTGGCAGAAATTATTGTGGAAGTTGCTGCTGTAGTTGTTGATATGCTTATGCTTGTGGAGGAAACATGACTTGTTGATGTCGTAGTTGGTGTTTTAGGCATGCTGCTTGAAAATGTTGATGAAGGTGTACTAGCAGAAATTGTGGTTAATGGATCTGTGGATATACGTGTAACTGTGGAGGAACTTTGGACTTCTAATGTTGTACTTGGTGACACAAGCATGCTTGTTGATGACACTGTTGTAGAATCTGTTCTTAAGGACTGTGTTGTGATGTTGCCACAGTTGTCATCACAACAGAATGCTCTGATCTCATAGTCATAACATTGCTGTGCAAGGCCTTGGTGTTTGTTCAAGCAAACTAATCCATCATTTGTATTGCATTTCACAACCTGGCCAAGCTGTGTAAGAGGAACTTCAGGATAACGTTTTGCACGGCACTGTATGTCCTTTAGAGCTGAGCAGATACTAGAAGAGGAGTCAGTTATTCTTTCAATAGATACTATTTCACCACCGTCAAGACCTGTTGTTGGGCCACCAAAGTCATTCCAATCTGACCAATGACAATTACACCCAGGGCTAAGAGTAAGGGTGCTTGTTTTTAATATTGTGGATGTTGGAGACATTGTTGATGGCGTTGTAGATGTTTGTATTGTTGGAGTTGTAGGCATGCTTGTAATATTAGAGGAATTCTGGACTGAAGAAGTTTGAGTCAGTGGTGTAGTCATGCCAGTTGAAAATGTTGGTAAAGATGTAGACATTTTTGGAGTTGTGGGTATGCTTTTACCAGAAGACGAACTATGGACTTTTGGTGTAGTAACTTTTGGTGTAAACCTGCTTGTTGAAGAAACTAAAGGCGTGGCAGAAATTATTGTGGAAGTTGCTGCTGTAGTTGTTGATATGCTTATGCTTGTGGAGGAAACATGACTTGTTGATGTCGTAGTTGGTGTTTTAGGCATGCTGCTTGAAAATGTTGATGAAGGTGTACTAGCAGAAATTGTTGTTAATGGATCTGTGGATATACGGTAACTGTGGAGGAACTTTGGACTTCTAATGTTGTACTTGGTGACACAAGCATGCTTGTTGATGACACTGTTGTAGAATCTGTTCTTAAGGACTGTGTTGTGATGTTGCCACAGTTGTCATCACAACAGAATGCTCTGATCTCATAGTCATAACATTGCTGTGCAAGGCCTTGGTGTTTGTTCAAGCAAACTAATCCATCATTTGTATTGCATTTCACAACCTGGCCAAGCTGTGTAAGAGGAACTTCAGGATAACGTTTTGCACGGCACTGTATGTCCTTTAGAGCTGAGCAGATACTAGAAGAGGAGTCAGTTATTCTTTCAATAGATACTATTTCACCACCGTCAAGACCTGTTGTTGGGCCACCAAAGTCATTCCAATCTGACCAATGACAATTACACCCAGGGCTAAGAGTAAGGGTGCTTGTTTTTAATATTGTGGATGTTGGAGACATTGTTGATGGCGTTGTAGATGTTTGTATTGTTGGAGTTGTAGGCATGCTTGTAATATTAGAGGAATTCTGGACTGAAGAAGTTTGAGTCAGTGGTGTAGTCATGCCAGTTGAAAATGTTGGTAAAGATGTAGACATTTTTGGAGTTGTGGGTATGCTTTTACCAGAAGACGAACTATGGACTTTTGGTGTAGTAACTTTTGGTGTAAACCTGCTTGTTGAAGAAACTAAAGGCGTGGCAGAAATTATTGTGGAAGTTGCTGCTGTAGTTGTTGATATGCTTATGCTTGTGGAGGAAACATGACTTGTTGATGTCGTAGTTGGTGTTTTAGGCATGCTGCTTGAAAATGTTGATGAAGGTGTACTAGCAGAAATTGTTGTTAATGGATCTGTGGATATACGGGTAACTGTGGAGGAACTTTGGAGTTCTAATGTTGTACTTGGTGACACAAGCATGCTTGTTGATGACATTGTTGTAGAATCTGTTCTTAAGGACTGTGTTGTGATGTTGCCACAGTTTTCATCACAACAGAATGCTCTGATCTCATAGTCATAACATTGCTGTGCAAGGCCTTGGTGTTTGTTCAAGCAAACTAATCCATCATTTGTATTGCATTTCACAACCTGGCCAAGCTGTGTAAGAGGAACTCCAGGATAACGTTTTGCACGGCATTGTATGTCCTTTAGAGCTGAGCAGATGCTAGAAGAGGAGTCAGTTATTCTTTCAATAGGTACTATTTCACCACCGTCAAGACCTGTTGTTGGGCCACCAAAGTCATTCCAATCTGACCAATGACAATTACATCCAGGGCTAAGAGTAAGGGTGCTTGTTTTTAACATTGTGGATGTTGGAGACGTTGTTGATGGCGTTGTAGATGTTTGTATTGTTGGAGTTGTAGGCATGCTTGTAATATTAGAGGAATTCTGGACGGAAGAAGTTTGAGTCAGTGGTGTAGTCATGCCAGTTGAAAATGTTGGTAAAGGTGTAGACATTTTTGGAGTTGTGGGTATGCTTTTACCAGAAGACGAACTATGGACTTTTGGTGTAGTAACTTTTGGTGTAAACCTGCTTGTTGAAGAAACTAAAGGCGTGGCAGAAATTATTGTGGAAGTTGCTGCTGTAGTTGTTGATATGCTTATGCTTGTGGAGGAAATATGGCTTGTTGATGTCGTAGTTGGTGTTTTAGGCATGCTGCTTGAAAATGTTGATGAAGGTGTACTAGCAGAAATTGTGGTTAATGGATCTGTGGATATACGTGTAACTGTGGAGGAACTTTGGACTTCTAATGTTGTACTTGGTGACACAAGCATGCTTGTTGATGACATTGTTGTAGAATCTGTCCTTAAGGACTGTGTTGTGATGTTGCCGCAGTTTTCATCACAACAGAATGCTCTGATCTCATAGTCATAACATTGCTGTGCAAGGCCTTGGTGTTTGTTCAAGCAAACTAATCCATCGTTTGTATTGCATTTCACAACCTGGCCAAGCTGTGTAAGAGGAACTCCAGGATAACGTTTTGCACGGCATTGTATGTCCTTTAGAGCTGAGCAGATGCTAGAAGAGGAGTCAGTTATTCTTTCAGTAGGTACTATTTCACCACCGTCAAGACCTGTTGTTGGGCCACCAAAGTCATTCCAATCTGACCAATGACAATTACATCCAGGGCTAAGAGTAAGGGTGCTTGTTTTTAACATTGTGGATGTTGGAGACGTTGTTGATGGCGTTGTAGATGTTTGTATTGTTGGAGTTGTAGGCATGCTTGTAATATTAGAGGAATTCTGGACGGAAGAAGTTTGAGTCAGTGGTGTAGTCATGCCAGTTGAAAATGTTGGTAAAGGTGTAGACATTTTTGGAGTTGTGGGTATGCTTTTACCAGAAGACGAACTATGGACTTTTGGTGTAGTAACTTTTGGTGTAAACCTGCTTGTTGAAGAAACTAAAGGCGTGGCAGAAATTATTGTGGAAGTTGCTGCTGTAGTTGTTGATATGCTTACACTTGTGGAGGAAATATGGCTTGTTGATGTCGTAGTTGGTGTTTTAGGTGTGTTGCTTGAAAATGTTGATGAAGGTGTACTAGTTGAAATTGTTGTTAATGGATCTGCTGATATATTTTTAACGATTGAGGAACTTTGGACTTCTAATGTTGTACTTGGTGACACAAGCATGCTTGTTGATGACATTGTTGTAGAATCTGTCCTTAAGGACTGTGTTGTGATGTTGCCGCAGTTTTCATCACAACAGAATGCTCTGATCTCATAGTCATAACATTGCTGAGCAAGGCCTTGGTGTTTGTTCAAGCAAACTAATCCATCGTTTGTATTGCATTTCACAACCTGGCCAAGCTGTGTAAGAGGAACTCCAGGATAACGTTTTGCACGGCATTGTATGTCCTTTAGAGCTGAGCAGATGCTAGAAGAGGAGTCAGTTATTCTTTCAATAGGTACTATTTCACCACCGTCAAGACCTGTTGTTGGGCCACCAAAGTCATTCCAATCTGACCAATGACAATTACATCCAGGGCTAAGAGTAAGGGTGCTTGTTTTTAATATTGTGGATGTTGGAGAAATTGTTGATGGTGTTGTAGATGTTGGTGTTGTTGGAGTTGTAGGCATGTTTGTGATATTAGAGGAATTCTGGACTGAAGACGTTTTAGTCAGTGGTGTAGTCATGCCAGTTGAAAATGTTGGTGAAGATGTAGGCATTTTTGGAGTTGTTGGTATGCTTTTACCAGTAGAGGAACTATGGACTTTTTGTGTAGTAACTTTTGGTGTAAACCTGCTTGTTGAAGAAACTAAAGGCATGGCAGAAATTATTGTGGAAGTTGCTGCTGTAGTTGTTGATATGCTTACACTTGTGGAGGAAATATGGCTTGTTGATGTCGTAGTTGGTGTTTTAGGTGTGTTGCTTGAAAATGTTGATGAAGGTGTACTAGTTGAAATTGTTGTTAATGGATCTGCTGATATATTTTTAACGATTGAGGAACTTTGGACTTCTAATGTTGTACTTGGTGACACAAGCATGCTTGTTGATGACATTGTTGTAGCATCTGTCCTTACGGACTGTGTTGTGATATTGTCACAGTTTTCATCACAACAGAATGCTCTGATCTCATAGTCATAACATTGCTGAGCAAGGCCTTGGTGTTTGTTCAAGCAAACTAATCCATCGTTTGTATTGCATTTCACAACCTGGCCAAGCTGTGTAAGAGGAACTCCAGGATAACGTTTTGCACGGCATTGTATGTCCTTTAGAGCTGAGCAGATGCTAGAAGAGGAGTCAGTTATTCTTTCAATAGGTACTATTTCACCACCGTCAAGACCTGTTGTTGGGCCACCAAAGTCATTCCAATCTGACCAATGACAATTACATCCAGGGCTAAGAGTAAAGGTGCTTGTTTTGAATATTGTGGATGTTGGAGAAGTTGTTGATGGAGTTGTAGATGTTTGTGTTGTCGGAGTTGTAGGCATGCTTGTAATATTAGAGGAATTCTGGACTGAAGAAGTTTTAGTCAGTGGTGTAGTCATGCCAGTTGAAAACGTTGGTGAAGATGTAGACATTTTTGGAGTTGTGGGTATGCTTTTACCAGTAGAGGAACTATGGACTTTTGATGTAGTAACTTTTGGTGTAAATCTGCTTGTTGAAGAAACTAAAGGCATGGCAGAAATTATTGTGGAAGTTTCTGCTGTAGTTGTTAATATGCTTATGCTTGTGGAGGAAATTGTTGCTGTCCTAGTTGGTGGTGTAGTCATGCTGTTTGAAAAACTTTGTGAATGTGTACCCGCAGAATTTGTTGATGCATCTGTTGAAATGCTTGTAACGGTTGAGACACTTTGGGCTGCTGTTTTTGTACTTGGTTGTAGACGCATGCTTGTTGATGACATTGTTGTAGCAGGTGTATTTAAGGACTGATTTGTGATGTTACCACAGTTTTCATCACAACAGAATGCTCTAATCTCATAGTCATAGCATTGCTGTGCAAGGCCTTGGTGTTTGTTCAAGCAAACTAGTCCATCTTTCATATTACATTTCACAACCTGTCCAAGCTGTGAAAGAGGAACTCCAGGATAAAGTTTTGCACGGCATTGTACTTCCTTTACTGCTGAGCATATCCCTGGAGTGGCGTCAGTTATTCTTTCAATAGGTACAACTTCACCACCTTCAGGACCTTTTGTTGGAGCACCATAATTGTTCCAATCTGACCAATGGCAAATACATCCAGGGGTAGGAGTAAGAATGGTTGTTTTCAGTGTTGTTGATGTTGGAGAAGCTTCTGCTGAAGCACTTGTAGTAACCGCTTTTGTTGACAGTGTTGTTGATTTGCTTTTAACAGTGTAGGATTTCTGAACTGTTGGTGTTGGTAGTGGTATAGGCGTGCTATTTGACAAACTTGGTGAAGGTGTAGAAGTAGACGTTGTTTTTGGAGTTGTAGATAGGCTTGTAGTAGTGGGGGATGTACTGAATGAAAATAAACTCTTTGTTGTAACAGTTTCTGTAGTGTATTTGGCTGACATTCCTGGAGCAGTTGTCTCTGCAATAAAATATTTAAAATTAAAACACTTACCCCCGGTTTCACAGATAAGGCTTAAGCTAGTCCTAGAAAAAAATGCATGTTTGCACTGTTTTAACTGAAAGCAACTTGTACTGACATATCTTAAAATATGTCAGTGTCATTGTTTTATGTCAAGATGCACACCAGTAATGTTTTCTCAAGTGTACTTAAAAGTTACTTTAAGTGCTCAAGTGTACTTAAAAGTTACTTAAATATCCTAATTAAACTAAGGACTAATCCTGGCTTAGGCTAAGCTCGGTCTGTGAAACCGTGCCATAATGTAATATGAACATATGATTGTACAACGATAATTAAATCTAAATTATCAAAGATAATTTTACTTTACGACTTACTTACATTACGTCCTTTGCTGCAACAAATTTCAAGCAGTGATGCAGCATCTGCTTTCTCAATCCTTGTGATTGGAGTATGACTCACAAACATTTAATATTTTTACTTTAAAGAGGTTTTGGAGATGGGACTAACTATGGTATTAATGTCTATCATTGATGGTGAATGTCTCGGTTACAAAGGTAACTCTCGTTCCCTGAAGGAGGGAATGGAGACGTACGTTGGAGAGACGAATAGGAATCTCGCCAGAGAGGCCAATCTACTTCGAGTGTAACTAAAACGAGCCAATGCACATTGGCATGCAATCAAAGCAGCAGCTGCTGTGCCACGCAGCACGGGTATTTAAAGAGCAGCAGGTGCAATGGCTCGGGAGGCTCTCTTTGTGAGGCGGCCCGTAGCGGGGTCTTAGTGTGCTGCGCAACACCTACTTGGTTCCACGGATGGGCAGAGGGTGCAGGAGAGGCTTTGGTTGCCTTCTCAAACCACGCGCTGCTGCCCACTGGCGATAGAAGAGGGGGATGAGAGTGGAGAGGTTTCCTCCCACTGCTCTCTCAGCCCTCTTCGAACCCAGAGATGAAGAAAACTGCTCTTTTGTTGAAAATTTGGGAACAGAAATAAAAAAAAAACCAAAGGATTTACCACCTGGCCTTCCTCCGGGGGAGGGAGTGGTGCTGTCACCATCTCCAAAAGAGCAGTCCCTTCCATCTGTGGATCGCCCGTCCTAGGGCCTCTTGCCTTTGGTCTTGCCTCCCTTCTTGGTGGATGCCTGGATGGGCTGGGCGACTGGCTTTATGGCGCTGCTTGGATGGAGGCTGCTGCTGCGGTGCGGGAGCGGGGGCGGCTGCAGCAGCTGCTTGCCTGGGCAGGATGTGGCTGATGGCCTCAGACTGCTTCTGTACAGCCAAAAACTGCTGGGCGAAGTTCTTGACCGCATACCCAAAGAGGCTGGTCTGGGACACGTGGGAATTAAGGAACTTGACTTTGTCTGTATCCTTCATGTCGGCCAGACACAGCCAGAGATGGCGTTTCTGGACCACCAGCTTGGACATCGCATAACCCACTGACCGCGCCGTGACTTTTGTTGCACGAAGCACAAGGTCCGTTGCGGCACTAAATTCCTGAAGAACTTGTGGATCATGACCACCCTCGTGCAGGTCCTTCAGTGCCTTGGCCTGATGAACCTGCAACAATGCCATAGCGTGTAAGGCAGAGGCGGCTTCCCCACAGGCCTGGTAAGCCTTGCTGGTAAGATCTGACGAGTGCTTATAGGCCCCGGAAGGGAGACACGCCACTCGGGGGTGCTCCAAAGGATACGGCTGGTGCACACCTTTGAGATGGCCAAGCACGCTCCCTCGGCAGCTCTACTGGCTGCAGAGTGAAGGATGAGTGAGGGTTCCTAGGGGGTTGGTTCCCCGAAGGAAGTATGCTCACTGTAATCCTCAGGTCAGTGGTACCACTGCCCGAAGCAACCCTCTGAGGAGGATTGGAATGAGGCAGCGGCACCGGAACTCCACCTATTTTCAGGAACTGAAGTCTCGACCACAATTCCGAGATGGTCATCTTCCCACAGTGGGTGCATGACTCATCCACAAACGCTGCCTCAGCGTGCTTGACTCCCAGAGACGTGATACAGTGCTTGTGACCATCCCTCGGCGCCAGGTAACGACCGCATCCAGAAACACACAAGTCATCTGAATGTCATCTTTAAAAAGACGCAAGCTCTACTTGTGTAAGCTCTTTCAGGGACTTGCTCTGTTTAAGTGCCGAAGCACACAGGGGAACGATCGCAGCAACACAGACAGGGAAATGCGCAGCCTGTCGTATGCTTCCTTCTCTTTAAAGCAGGGGTGTCCAAACTCGGTCCTGGAGGGCCACTGTCCTGCAGAGTTTAGCTCCAACTAACCACAACACACCTGCCTGGAAGTTTCCAGTATGCCTAAAAACCTTGATTATCTGGTTCAGGTGTGTTTAATTGGGGTTGGAGCTAAACTCTCCAGGACAGTGGCCCTCCAGGAGCAGGATTGGACACCCCTGCTTTAAAGGCACTGTCTTACTGGCTGTAAAAACAGCCATTGGCTCAAAAGAAGGCAAAAAATAAAGGATACAAAAAAGGAAAATAGAAGGAGATCAACCCCGCTGCTACACTGTCCGCAAACTCTGAAGAACACTGACTCTTTTAGAAACAGCGCTTTGTAGAGAGCAGAAAACATGAATGAACCACTCAGTTCTGAAGCAAAAAGCTAAAGAATGCATTGCACCGGCTGCTCATTAAGTACCCACACTGCGTGGCACAGCAGCTGCTGCAAATGATTGCATGCCAATGTGCATTGGCTCATTTTGGTTACACTTAAAGTAGATTGGCCTCTCTGGCAAGATTCCTATTCGAATGGGAACTGTACAGTACATTGTAAGGAACCATTTCATCCTCATTACACACAAAACTATCAACAAGTTATTAACTGCAACAATCAGTCCTCCACTTTTGAGTATGCAGGCAAATTCTGACAAAATATTGTTTCCCCTAAATAATTAGAAGTAAACTGAAACTTCCAACTTTTTGATGTTTTTTTTTTTCAATGGCAACAAAATATATTGCATTGCCCTCTTTCAAAAATATCAACTTTTAACTCATAGAGACCAAAAACTATAAAATCTAAAAACTTTTTGTACTTGAGAAGATAGTAGTACCTGTTGTTTTACTGGAGAAGTCAAATACAGTAGTTGGAATATAGGTTGTTGTTGGATGTGATGTTTGACAAGTATATGAAGCTTTTTGAATTATTCCATGTTCTTTACAGACAGCTGTCATGCAGCTGCCAAGTCCATCTGTAGTATTATATATTGTATCGCCATACAGATATTTCTTCCCTTTGAATGTACAGGTGCAAGCTGCAAATTTATGAATAAGGACATTTACTCAATCAGTTAAGTGCCTAAGTAAAGATGAAGGAAACCAGAGGCTTAAATATAAGGCTTAAACTTACCTGTTGAATTGTAATTGCATTTGATCTCCATGTAATCGCAATAGCTATAAGAATAAACAATTTTACAATTAAAATAAGATTTTATGACAGTAGGATGTAATTTTTAACATGAAATGATAGCATACCATATTTGACAGTTTTCTTCTGAAGGAACTATCTCTTGATTGCGGTAACGTTCCCCCTGTTTATCATAGCAGCCACACTGGTCGCTTTTAACACATTTCATTGTATCCTCATCAAAGTAAGGATGTCCAGGGGGACATTTGGGGTAACAACCTTAGAAAAAAAGTTGGGGGGGGGGGGTTGTAACAACATATACAAAACACAGAATTAATTATGTTGCATCTATGTGACACAGAGGCACACTGTTTGAGAAGCCCTCCAAAATAGGCTATCCCCCATGCTTCATCTTCTTGGTATTTAAAAGGGATATTCTGTATTTTAAAAAATGAATAAAAAAAAAAAAAAAAAAAGATATGAGTATTTCTAGCTAGCAGGACAATACTGATGAAGCAAAATATTAATGGCCAAGGGGGTGGCATTTTTTGTGGAAGACACAAAGTACACAAACTGTTTGGTCAAACAAAAGAATTAAGATGAAATCAACAATTTTATTCTTGCCTGTACGTTATACAAGCTAAAACATGCATTAGCTTAGACAAGCTATGTTATAGTACACACACACAAAAAAAAACAAAAAAAACAAAAAAAAAAAATAGATCAAGGGCAAACAGAAATGTTTATAGAAATGATACATAATTATATACAGAATTATGGGGGGGGGGGGGGGTCACGTGATGCTGATAGCAGAGTAGCAGCTTGACGCTTGGTCTCTTGCAGCTCGTTGATGTTTTCAGGATTTTAACTAAGACATATAACAACTGAATGGCTGGAAGATATTTTGGAAAGATACCAGATTATGCCTAGTAAGCTTTCAGCGAAATCTTCTAAATCGGCAGAGAATAGATCACCTCAAGTCTGGGCCGGGCTGAGATTGACAGTTTGGTGGAAAGAATATCATATGAGGTGCTTGAAGGTGTTGAAACTTCCTTCAACAAAAAGATCGACCCAGTCCTATTATAGCTCGATGCCTGTTCTTCGAAAACAGAGGTGCTGGAAATGAAAATTGCTGAGATGGAGGGCTGGGTCTCGGACGCCATGCCTTCGTACAGTCCCAGGTGAAAAAAAGTACACTTCTATAATGTACTTAAAGTTCTCTATTTTCGCACACTAATTTTGTAAATAATATACTAAAAATTCTTCTTTAGTACTTCTTAAGATAATCTTAAGAACATCTAAGTGTACTCAACTGTGCTATTTTGAGACACCATGAAATATGAACTAAAATCTTTAAATATTTAAAACATAAATTTAGTTACCACTTGTAGTACACTATGGTTTCAAATGTACAATAAGTAGTATCTAAATACATTTTTTAAATGTAAGCTGAAACCCAACATGGGTGTAACAGACCAAGGCCAGCCCCTTTGTTCAGTTCATGGTTCTTTCTAGTTCTATTGTGTATATGGTTTTCTAAAGAAGGAATGAGTCCATATTTCCCTGTTACAAGAAACCCATGTATTGCCTGATGAGCATTCTAAGTTAAAAACGTGACTGGGTTGGACTGGTATTTAACTCCTCTTTTACTAGTAAAAGCAGCGGGGTTCTCATTTTAATCAATAAGCACTTGCCATTATAAGAAGTCAAAACAATCTCTGACAAATTGGGCAGATTTTTCACGTTTATCAAGAGCATCTCTTTTTGGTCGAGGAATATCTCTCTTAAATATATACTTTCCTCTCCTATTTTACTTTCTCCTATTATACTTTCTCCTATTTTTCACCTATTTCTATCTACTTTTCTAAATTTATAGATTGTCTTTGCAACAACACTGCAATAGTGAGGGATTTTCATTGTATTTTCTCTTCAATATTGGATAGCTCTCCATCAACACAGAATCAAACATCGAAAAGAGCTAAAGCCATATTGGACACTTGTAATGAACTTGATCTGGTGGAATCCTGGCACGTGTTAAGCCTTGTTTACACTGCACGCATCTGCGGCACGTTACGGCTCCGACAAGGTTTTGTCATGTGGAAAAAGCCTTGGTTCCTGTCCCAGGGACCCGTGCTGGGGACTTCTTGTCATCGCGTAAATCTTACGAGGGATGCTTCCTTCATGGGCTGGGGGGCGATCATGAGTGGTTGCTCAGCTCAGGGTTTATGGGAGGACCATCAGCTCTCCTGGCACATAAATCGGCTGGAGATGATGGCGGTATTTCTTGCACTGAAATATTTCCTCCCAGACCTGAGGGGCCATCACGTGTTGGTCCGCACGGACAACACGACGGTGGTGTCATACATCAAACATCAGGGGGGTCTGCGGTCTCGCCAACTTTGCAACTTGGCCCGTCGGATCCTCCTGTGGGCCCAGGGAAAGCTCCTCTCACTGAGAGCAGCTTATATTCCAGGGCATCAAAATGTGGGAGCAGACGCCCTGTCGAGGCAGGGGCCGAGGCCTGGGGAATGGAGACTCCACACTGAGGTGGTGGAGCTCATCTGGAAAAATTTCGGTCAAGCAGAAGTCGACCTATTTGCTTCGGGAGAGTCAACCCAGTGTCCACTGTGGTACTCCCTAACGCACCCAGCACCTCTGTGTCTGGATGCTATGGTACAGACATGGCCGATGCTACGTCTGTATGCATTTCCCCCGGTCACGCTGCTCCCGGGAGTTCTGGAAAAAGTACGCCAGGAAGGAGTCAGCCTAATACTGGTGGCCCCGTACTGGCCGACCAGGATATGGTTTGCGGACCTAGTGTCTCTATTAGACTGCTCTCCAATGGAGCTTCCTCTCAAGCAGGACCTCCTGTCTCAAGCCGGCGGCACGATACTCCATCCCCGCCCAGAGCTATGAAAACTGTGGGCCTGGCCTCTGTGGGGGCCAAGGCTCATAGATTCCGGTCTCCCAACCAAGGTTGTGGAGACCATTCTTCATTCCAGAGCTCCCTCCACAAGGAAGCTATATGCATACAAATGGAAGTTGTTGTTTTTTTACTTGGTGTAGTCAACGCAATACGGACCCTGTCCAGTCATCTATTAGCCTGGTGCTTCAGTTCCTCCAAGAAAAGTTCTCGGAAGGGTTATCTCCTTCGACATTGAAGGTTTATGTAGCAACCATCTCAGCTTATCATGCTTCTTTGGGGGGTTCCTCGGTGGGTCGAGACCCCCTTGTCATACGTTTCATTTGTGGCACACTGAGGCTGAGGCCTGCAGAGCGTACGAGAACTCCAGCCTGGGACTTGGCTATAGTGTTAGAGGGGCTAGCTGAGGCTCCCTTCGAACCACTAGAGGAAGTTTCAGAAAAGTTCCTCACTCTAAAGACAATATTCCTTCTTGCAATCTCATCTCTTAAAAGAATAGGAGATTTACAAGCATTGTCGGTTGCTCCTTCGTGCTCCTGGTATGGTTAAGGCTTTCCTACACACTAGACCTGACTACGTGCCAAAGGTCCCCACCAACGTCCCGGGTCCTGAGCTGCGCGTCTTGGACACGGCGTCCGTCAAAAATAGGCGAGGTGCCTATCTTTAGCGAAGCGACACGGCGAGCCGTTTCTGGGACGCTTCTAAAACACACCACGGCGCAGCTGGTGTAAACACGAGCATTGACTAGAGTGGCCGCGTATCAGCTCCGGTAGCCGCATTGCAGCCGTAAAGCCCTGGGTATACTTCACTTTCCGTGCCCGTGTTCCGTGTCGCGTCCGCGCATCTTTCAAAGTATACTAAACCACAGATGCTCACGGATGACCGAGTTCGACACATGCGCAGTACAATTTTTTCTATACTCTTTACCAGACATTGTGTCATCAATGGGACATTCACTGGGCAGGATCGGAGGAGAAAAATAGTGCATCCACCATTGCAACATAGTTCAGAATATACACCAAGAGAACAGGAATCAAAAACGATGGAGAAGGCATGCTTCTGAGTTTACTTGTCTTGTTTTTGAATCGCTCTTTACACACTCTTCTTTGACGACTGCACATGGTGGCAGATTTCAAAACACTGCAACAAGCATCGGGGCACAATGAATCAGTGTATCGAATCATGATTCAGATCGCGTGTCAAATAGTGTGAAGCAGTGTTTTGAAATCGGCCATCACTATATAAGTCATTATTTTGTTTTTTTGGCGCACCAAAAATATTCTCGTCGCTTTATAATATTAATATTGAGCCATTGTACTCACATGAACTGATTTAAATATGTTTTTAGTACCCTTATGGATCTTGAGAGCGGAAATGTCATTGCTCCCTACGAAGGCCTCACGGAGCCATCGGACATATTAACTTTATTCATCATTTTTCATTATACAGCCTTGATGTCTTGGTTATATCCCTAGATGCTGAATAGGTGTTTGATCATTTGGAACAGCCTTATCTTTTTTTACTCTTACAAAATTTGGGTTTGGGAAGGATTTCATTAAATGGATCCAGATATTATATACTTCCCCTCTCTCAGCCGTAATTACTAATGTATGAAGTCTAACAACTTTAAAATTGAACGGGGGAATAGACAAGGGTTTCCCATGAGCCTGTTATTATTTGCCTTAGCCATGGAACCTTTGGCGGTTAATATAAGAAAAGATACAAAAATTAAATGTATTATTTTAAAGGATCGGCAGCATAAAATTTTATTGCATGCTGACGATGTTTTGCTTTATTTAGAGTCTTCTAAACAATCTATTCCTAAACTTGTTGATTGATTAATGATTATGGTTCCGTTTCCAGCTGCAAGATAAACTTTTCTAAAAGTGAAGCCATGCCCCTCAATAGATCACATAATATACTTAGATCCAAGTATATTGTATGCATTTCGTTGGTCACCTACTGGATTTTCTTATTCGGGTTTAAGGGTAAGTTCACAGGGATCCATGAAAATGACTAAAAACACTGTATTATGCATGCCAGGTCAGTAGTTGGCGATGTAACTTTGTAAAGAAAGACTACACGTCAGCACACATACACATTCTTTTCACCATTTCACAGATTCGCATTTTTGTTGTTGACACAGAGATGATAATGGTATTGTTTTAAAAAACGTGCACTTTGAAAGCCGTTCTCAAAAGTTTGCATTTTCAGAACCTCAAATCGCCATTGTCATGTAAATGAACGGCCAAAACGCATACAAAGTTTTCCATTTTTAGCTGAAAAAGGCATCATGTAAACAGCCCCTTAAATGTGTCCCCTCAAATATCAGACTTATATTAGTCTAAATTTTGTTCCCCTTTTCACAGTCAGTAAAACACAATCTTAATAGGTGGTCTGGCCTCCCCCAATCTTTATTGGCCCTTTATTCATGTCATTAAGCTGAATATTCTTACACAGAAAAAAAAGTCAGTTAAATGATATTTCTATAATTTTATTAATTTGGACTAAAAAAGACCTAGACTATGTTACAGGTTTTGACCGGAATCCACTTGGATTGGATGTGAAGCTGCGTTCCTGAATGGGTTTTCTCTGTGTAAATTACTGTATACCTCTGCTGCTAAAGTTTTGGCTTTGACCAAAGGTAATATTATTTTAAAGAATATGTTGAATACCTGGTGACAAATTAGCAAACTGGAAGGTTATGGTAATCGTCTTTCTCTGTTAACTCCTCTTCATGATAACCCTGATTTCCCACCTGGCCTTTGGGCTGCTCTTGTTGACTCACTCATCGTTTTATCTTCTAAACTTAGCTTGGATAAAAGTGTCCAAGTACAACACTCTGGAGTTGATGTATACATTTTTGTTATTTCTTCAATGGTACATTACATTGTGCTTTCCGTTTTCTCTGTATTTTTATTTTTATTTTATTTTTTTTGGGGGGGGGGGTATTTTGTCGGCACTTGCTGTAAATCTGTTTTACCATGCTTTGCACTAAAAAGGCATATAAATATATACTTAAAAAAAACACAACATTAAGGGAGTTGTAATATATTATGATATCGTAAATAGTCCAGTACCAATATCTCTATGACACACCAAAATAGTAGATGGCAGTATTTCAGCAGCAAAAGAGAAAGAAATGGATATGGATATTCGTGCAGTTAGCTTTTTGCTCGAGCAGGGGGATCACTCCCTCAAGGACCACACGAGGGACTTCATAGGCTACTTTCAGACTGTCAGTCCAAATCCGATTTTTGTGCATATTCGATTGAATTCCAATCAGATTTAGAAAGTGTGGAAAAAATAAAATGTGTTTTTAATCCTGTTTAATCCTACATTTCAGTCTGACCACTCTTATTGTATTTTCCGTGGATTATGTGATTTTCTCACATCACATATATAAAACTCATGTCAGAAACATGCTGAGAGTCGCTGCAGAAACAAGGTTAGGTTGTGTTGTTGCAAAATGCCAGACGAGCATAAAAAATGACAATATACTGGAGACATGTTTTGATACCAGCCTCCTACATTTCTCCTGCTGCCTCATAAGACAGTAGTTCAGTGTGGTGGCTACACGTCGTCATGTTGTTCACTGCCTATGTGGAGTAGGTGCTGGCTCAGTGTGACCCAACATTCACTGTCTGCCCCTTTGATGTGGACAGCACCAACTCCACCATAGACTAAGAGCCTTCAGCCATATCTGAAATGGACCAGATGCCAGAGCCCACCATAGACTGCAGAGCCCACCATGAAGCAAGAGCCAGAGTGTTTGCCAGAGGCCAATTTCGTTGCTAAACCAGAGCCCATCACAGAGTCTGAATAGGTGCATGAGCGTCTGTCACAGAGAGGATTTTATTGGAGTTCATCAGCATGGATTGGAGCCCCACCCACACTCCAGTAACTGAGGGCCATTTAATGAGCTGGGTCACCTAAGTATTATTAATGAGCTGTATGATGAAATGTTTCAAGATCTCCAGTCTTGCAGCTGGTCCCGTCTAGTCCCAAGTCATCTTCATCTCTGCTGGTTCAGCCCAGTCCCAAGTCTCCTTTATCTCTGCTGATTCAGCCCAGTTCCAAGCAGTCTTCGTTGCTGCTGATTCAGCCCCATCCCAAGTCGCCTTCACAAAGATGGGAACTCAAGTTAGTGACTCGGACTTGAGTTGCACTCGAATCGCATTTTAATAGGCTTCAGACTTGACTAGGACTTGACCTGAGATGACTTCAGACTTGACTTGACTCAACACAAGGGACTTGTGAATATTTTAAAAACAAGTTTAAAAACAATAAAAAGTATTCTGTCCTTAACTACTGATAAAATAAATAAAGAATTTGTGTTTTATCTGAATGGTTTTATAATATCTGTGTATATTTCACTATGTGTCATTGTAGATTGGACCTTTGTCATAGAATTTGATTACGTATGTCTGTGTACAGTATTGCGCATAAACTCCGAAATGTCATAAGAGTCTCATGAAACATGACGGGAGCCACTGCGCCATATGTTCTCACATTTGGGTTTATTAACATGTCAGATTGGCTAAATGCAAAGAATGTGTGAAAACAATTAAAGACACCAGAACGACAACATCAAATTTTATGAGACATCGCTTCCAAAATGGCTAGTCACATTAACTCACACAGCTAGCTATTATACTGTAGCGTAGCTGCATGGCTCCTTTCGATCGCCAGCCTGGTAAAATAAAACAAAAAAATGTAACCTATAAACCTAGCACTGTTTATCAATCTTTTTGTAGTATATGCAGTGTCTAAACAGATGATAGAAAGATCATATTATTTTGTCTATATAATATAACTTGGATAAAAAATAGGATTTGAGTATGAAAATTTATTTTATCTATTTTTTTTTTCTTATTTTTTTTTCAAATGACTTGAGGCTCGACTCAGACTCGTGACAAAAGGCTCCAGACTTAACTCAGATTCCCTATCCCTCCTTCTCTGCCAAAGCCATCCAGTTCCTTGGACTTGTCTCCACTGTCTCCCTTCAGCTCCTCCTTCAGTGGTTCTGCCCTGCTGTTTGGCTCCACCTTGGGTTTCCCAGTTATCAGCTCCGCATTGGCCTATGGATCCCTCAGCTCCACCTCCGATCCATAGGCTCCACCTTGGCTCAATGCTCCCTCGGCTCCAAAAAGGTTTGTCATCCCTCAGACTCCGCTAGGCTCCCCTCTGGCTCAACCTTGGTCTATAGTCAGTATGGCTCTGCTTCGAACTTCCGGATCTCTGTCTTCTCCTTGACCATCCACCCCTCTGGCTCTGCTGTTCTCCTCCCTCCCTCTGGTTCCGCCATGGTCCTCAGTTGCACCGACTCCACCTCAGACTGCCAGGCTTACCTCTCCACCTCAGTCCTGCATGGTTGCGGCTCTGCTTTGGCCCTCCAGGTTTTCTGCGTTACCCTGTGTCTTTGTCTCGGTTTCACCTGGGTCTCCTCCCATCACAAATTTACCTCTATCAGTCAGGCTCCTGATTCCATCCAGGCTCCTATCACCATCAGTTCCACCATGGACCTTTGTCCTGGCTCTGCCCTGGGTCATCCTCTGGCTACTCCCTCCTTCTTCTGTTGTCCTTTTAAAGCACAAGGATGTACTTTCCAGGGGAGGTGTGTTATGTCACAGTCAAGTCATGTTTAGTTTCTGTATCATGTCTTGTTTAGTTTAATAGTTTCGTTGTCATGTTGTGTTTTGTTTTTAGGTTGTTGTTTTCTTTGTCACCGTTTTTGGCTGAGGTCTCAATCATTTGTTACTATGGTTTCTGATTAGTGCACAGCTGTTCCCTGTTTCTTTGATTACCATTCTCAGTGTATTTAAGCCCTGTTTCCTCAGTTCTGTGTTCGTTGTTGAAGTTTATGGAAGTTGTGCAGTGTGTTCTCACTTTTTT
This sequence comes from Megalobrama amblycephala, assembly GCF_018812025.1. Classification (NCBI taxonomy): domain Eukaryota; kingdom Metazoa; phylum Chordata; class Actinopteri; order Cypriniformes; family Xenocyprididae; genus Megalobrama; species Megalobrama amblycephala. Next base: position 39,177,885 of record NC_063046.1, read on the forward strand.
TTGGTTTATTTAATCTTTTGTTCCATGTATGTGTCACGCATCTCTCTTTATTGGATTTGTTACACGCAACCGATGTGAGCAACCACAGTGTTCTTTTAGTGTTCTTTTTGTTGTTCCTTAAAATTTCAATAGCTATTAGAATCATAATATTATTATTATTGTGAATTCTTTTGACCAAGACAATCATGTGGAGAAAATGTTATCTGTGACATTCCAGCCCTACACAACAATATCCACAACTATTTGTTTGAACCACAACATACCATTTTTGGATTAAAAAGTGTTTTTGTTGTTTTCATCTATGAAAAAAAAATTACCTTCAAGTGCAAGTATCTGACTTGAGCACTGCCCAGTTGGATTTCTGCAGGTCTGCATACAGGGAGCTCCGCAAGGTTTGTAATGCCACTCGCATTCATCCGAAGGGTTGTAATAATCACAGAACATTGCTGTAAGGAAAAAAAGAAAGAAAACGGGGAAAAAAAATTTTTTTGTGCTGGTCTCTTTTATGGATGAATGAATGAGGCATTTAAATAGCACTTTACTACTGTACACCCAAAGTGCTTTATCAGGAGATCTCTCCTCAACCACCACCAGTGTGCAGGATCCACTTGGATGATACGGAGGCAGCCACAGAACAACGGCTTCAGTGCACTCACCACACACCAGCTAGGTGGAGAGGAGAGAGAGTGATAGAGCCAATTGAAAGCATGAGAATTAATATTAGGTGGCCATGATTGATAAAGGCCAATGGAGGGAATTTGGCCAGGATACCGGGGTTACACCCCTACTCTTTTACAAGAGGTGGCATGGGATTTTTAATGAACAGAGACCCAGGACCTGGTTTAACATCTCATCCGAAGGATGGTGCCTGTTACAGTATAGTGTCCCTGACCACACAGACCACAGGGTGAGCACCTCCTGCTGGCCTCACTAACACCTCTTCCAGCAGCAACCTGTTTTTTGTTTTCCCAGGAGGTCTCCCATTCTGGTACTAACCAGGCTCAACTCTGCTTAGCTTCAGTGGACAACCAGTCTTGGTCTATAGGGTGATATGGCTGCTGGATACATTTTTTTTATTTAATTTTTTTTTTTTCAGTGAATCAAATTAAGCTGAGAAAATGATCAGTGACTCACGGCATATTTTAGGTGTTCTCCAGGCAACACAGGTTCCAGCCTCATTACAGGCTTGTGCATAGGCTGCTATAGCAGCGCACAAACAGTCACGATCCCCACCACTATCACAAGCACATGAGTCTCTCACACAAGCATCATAAAAATGACTGGGATCCACCTTAATAGGACAAATGAAATTTGATTATTTATAAAAGAACAACAGGGTATTGTACATGCTCACTGTGCTGTGTTAACTTACTTGAGAATGACATGTTGTAAAAACTTGACTTTTAATGATACTACATTCTTTCTGAGCCCATAATTCCCTGTAAGGGTTATTTGAGCAGGGATTTCTAATTTCCATAGCAACAGGACAGCTAGAGGATTCTTTCCAATCATTTCCAAAGTCCAAGGGTTTAATTACCACCTTCTGACTTCTCAACATGAAGTCATTGTTTGCGTTCCCATCATAGTTCCCGCAAAGACCACAAACAGAACCCTGTGATGGAACAAGATGCATATTAACTATATATATATCGCTATCTAACGCTATCAAAATATATAAAAAATATATCAAAAAAATTTAACAGCCCTTCAAGACAACTAAATGTAAACAATAAACTGTATTCTCTGAAGCATACATTTTTGTACTGTAGCCTCTGAGGCAGTTATTCAGTCAATGACTCTATATTTATTTCTCACCTTAAAGTTTGGACTGAGTTTGATAAACATATTTGTCCTTTGGTCCCACATGACAATTAGACCATTATTTGCCTCAATGACCATGTAAATTCCTCTTTTCCAAATTTGATAAGGAATGTCCACTCCCTCATCTCTATGAAGAATCTGATAACTTCCATCCATCAATTTGAACTCCTTGTTCTAAAAGAGTGAAATATGTTTATCAGCCACATGTGATCTGTTTATACATATATTTATATATAAACAAAAAGGACTTTCACCCCAAGGAAGACTCTGACAGCCTTAGAGCAAGTGGTGCCAGTAGTTCCACATGGTACGTTTTCGGTGAGAACTCTGAAAGTACCACTGGCATTGGCATGACCACAATAATCCTGTATAAATCACACAAATTTGTTTCTGCATTTGTATTAAAACTGATTATCTTTTTTTCTTACAGTTATTTTTTTAATAACATTAGAGATATTGCTGGACTAAGCTTGGGGTTTTTCATTCTCAATTACAGCTATATTTAATATCATTATTATTATCATTATTTTAATAATGTTATCATAAAACATTTGTAGGCAGAATTTTATGTAAGCAAATGAAACCAAAGTGTATTGTGTCTTCTATAGATTAATTCTGTACTTACTCTGATTAATGTGTATTCGCAGTCTCCATCAAAAGTGTATCTTTTCCCATCAAATGTAATGTAATGGCCGTCTCCGTAAACTGTGCAGGTTCCATGGCATAGATCTGTGGTACATTGCCATTTGCTATCCTTACAGGTACTGCACATACAGATATAAGTGTTGATATAAGTATAAATTAGTATTATACAAGTTGGTTATTTTGTATGAATGTGTATGATCAGATTTTTCATTTGTGATTTTCAACTTTACTTTGTAGGTAAAAAGTTATCAAGAAGGTCCACCCCTAAATCTAACCTTCAGGTGACCATAAGCAGATTGTACAAATAGAAAATAGACAAGCTTGAAAGAAAAAGAAAAAAAAAAATATATAAGAGACAAGATAAGAGGATTTAGAGAAAACACACTATATAGATGCATAAGTGTATAAGAGAATTAAAGGGTAAAATGAGTATCAACAATGCAAATTTCAAAGCTGTGCAACAGGCATGATATTTGCAAAAGGTATTATTGGAGAACCATGAGAGATTTTTACAATGCATAATTGATGTGCAAAAGACCAGGTAACAGTCTATAAAAAAATTTCAGAGGTTAGAGTACTTGGTTACCAAGGAAACATAAATGTCAGTAATGAGCATGCATGTCAAGTGTTATCTTCACATATTTTTTTAATAACTATTTTTCCAATAAAACTGCAATTTTGTAAAGTTATGCAAAAAAGCATACATGTTTTTAAATACATATACATTTAATTGTGTGTAATTAGGTTAGCTATGAAATTACCCTCAGCAAGAAAAAAAATCTGCCCCACTGATCTATAATAGAGAACTGGATTGCTCATGATGTCATAACATGAGATGCCACAGCACAGCCATATTGCTATTGACACTATTGAATAAATAAAAAAATCATCTCATTTTAATGAGAAAACATTGCCTAATGAGTCACAGTTTTTATATCTGAAGTCTCACTGTACATTCTTACAATGCAAACGTCCTAAGCATGTAAATGATTATTTGTTTAAAGTCATGAATTTCCCCTGCTAATTAGAGTTAGTCATATTTATTACAAATAGCAAACATCAGATCAGTGAACGGACGAGACACTTGCATTACAATGCATTACAATATTTATTAAAGTTGCAAGCAGCGATGAAAGGGCCCTCGCACCCTGGGCCACTGCCACCCGGTGGCCTTAGGAAAACAGTGAACAGTGGGCGACATGCATGTAAGCGAGTAAATACAGGATAATTATTCCAAAGTCATTTCGACGTGCCAAAATTCATGCTGCCAGCAGGTGGTGCTTTGACTGTAACTGAATATTGCCATGTAGATGTTTTCAGTCCAGGACTATTATCAAGTGAAGTCTGGAGCAGATCGGACATTGTAAGTCTGAGTTAATACAACTTCCTGTTTTGTGGCGTTAATTGCATACAGTACCACTTAGCCAAGAGTTGCATGATTTAACGTGTTACTAGTATGTTTGGTACTTCATGGCTTATTTAAATGTGTTTCTGGGAGTGAATTACAGTGTAAAGCATGCCATTTACTGTTGCCAGCAGGTGGCGCTATGACTAACTAAATATTGGCACATAGATGTCTTCAGGTCAGGACTCTTATCACACATGTGAAATTTGGGGCAGATCTGACACTGTATGCCTGAGTTACAACAGCTTCCTCTTTCATGGCGAAACATCAGATTTTTTCAGGCAGCCACGGACATGCCCCCAAACGAAAACTCAAGATCTTTGCATTTTAACATCGCTAAGGCCAAATATGATGTTGATCTGGTTAAATCTCTATGAGGAGTTAATCAATGTTTTACACTGTGTGTAATGTTTTACACACAGTGTAAAACATGTAATTTCCTGTTGCCCACAGGTGGCGCTATAACTGTAACTCATTATTGCCATGTAGATGTCTTCAGGCCAGGACTGTAATAAAACATGAAGTTTGGAGCAGATCGGACATTGTATACCCGAGTTACAACAACTTCCCGTTTCATGGCAAAACATCGAACTTTGTCAGGCCGCCACAGACACGCCCTCGAAAGAAAACTCAATATCTTCGAAATTTAACGTTGCAAAGGCCTTTAGATTAGACTGACCAAATATGATGTTGATCTGATTAAAGCTCTAGGAGGAGTTTGTTAAAGTACAGCGCGTGGAAATGGCAAAAACTGCAAAAATTTTGCGGAGAAAATTCAAAATATCTCACTTCCTGTTTTCAGATTTTGCAACCAGGGTCTTTTTTGTAGGTATTGGGCTGTTAGATGTGTCAACCGAATTTCATACTTATACGTGAAAGTAGCACAAAGGGCGCTTAATTGAAATTTTGTACGTGGCGCTATCGAGCCATTTTGCCACACCTAATTCTGAAACCCACATCAGACATAAATTTTCACCCCTTCTGATGCATGTGCAAAGTTTCATGAGTTTTCGAGCATGTTTAGGCCCTCAAAAATGCGATTCATTTCGGAGAAGAAGAATAATTGACCAATTACAACAGGGTTCTCACACCATCGGTGCTCGGGCCCTAATTACAAATGTCACAATGTTCATTCTGATAACTGAACACAGATTTATTCTTTTATAAGGTATGCTAATACTTAATTCAATGTAGTTATGTAATTATGTTGTACGATATTGTTGTACAGTAACTAAATGATTCAACAATGACTATGTTCATATGTCCACCAATAATGTGGTTATTTTCAATAATCAAAATACAGATTAATCGCACTAAGATGTCTACACAACATAAGCAAACCTCTTATTCGTTAAGATTTGTGTTTGTGTTTTATCGCCATAATTCACATAACGTACTCGGTTACTAACGTAACCTTGGTTACCTGAGATACGGAACGAGTACTGCGTATGGGGAAAGGTCTCCATTTTCCCCGTTACTGAAGCCTTTTTCAATAACGCAGTGTAACTGCATCATCATTGGTTCACTCATAGACAAGTTGTTGAACCAATGACAGTGAGGCATAGCTGCGCGGCCTATGGCGACAAGCCCGCGAATATTCCCGCCGAAATGGACGGGGTTAGGCTATATAAGCAGGCGCTTCACCATAGGATTTCAGGTCATTCGACTGAAGCGACGACACTAAAGCCGCAGCCTCGTGGCACGGCATGTAACGCAGTACTCGTTCCGTATCTCAGGGAACCGAGGTTACGTTAGTAACCAAGTACGTTCCCTTTCAATACTTCACTCGTACTGCGTATGGGGAACGAATTCAACCGTGCCGTGCCACGGCAGGGACCCGACTGGACTTGTCTTGGACACCGCGAGGGAACCAGAGGACAAGTGAGAAGGCCGGAGCCGTTGAACCCTCGTTACACTACCAAAAGGGGAGTTAACCCTCTGGAGTCTGAGGCTGATTTGGGGCCTGGAGAAGTTTTGACATGCCCTGACATTTGTGCTTTTTTCAGTTGTTCATAAACATATAAATGACAAAAGTGTCATTACACTGTATTCAGCGCAAACTAGGCTACAATAATATGCGAGGAACATGTATGTACATGTTTGTGTTTTTGAAGGAATAATGTTTATGCGTGGTTACTGAAAAAACAAAAAACTTAAGTCACTGAAATAAGGCCAAAAAAAGTATAGTAAATCTGTGTTTACAATACGTTAGGGTATTGTAGGTTGTAAACTAGAGTTTTTGCTTCAAAATTATGTAAAAATTATGCTGCCTACTCCTTCATATAAAACAATATATTGATTTAGTTTTTGTAAGACACTTTTTGCCAAGAAACACAGTATGCATGGAGGCGTGAATCACCACTGAAAAATGGGCCATTCTCACCTGAGAAGACAAAAGAATTGGATAGTAATGAGCTGAAATGACTTGCATATTAATGAGGCATTTCAGTCAGGTAGGCTGTGAAAAAAACCTTCTGTGATGTCTCAAGCTCATCATAATATATGAAACATACAGAAAAATATTATTACAATATAAAGTAATGGTTTTATATTATACTTTAAAATATAATGTATTTCTGTGATGCAAAGAGTCTGAATATAGGCTTTTAGTTTAAAAGCATGCACATTTGGAGAAATATTGGATTCTCATATGCTTATGTCAATTTTCTATACAGAGGAGTTATATTTATTTAATATTCATTGTCATTACTATGAGCGCTGGTGTTTTCAATTCATCCTTGAAGTCGGAGGGCGCTCTCTGTGCATTTTTAGTCCACAAATTCATCTAAAAGAAGAAGAGGCTATTCCATGAATGGAGTTTCCAATTCATACTGCAGCTGGAGGGCGCTAAAGAAACAAAAACTCATCTAAAATTCATCTATAGAAGAAAAGAAAACAGGAACTAACTGCATGTCTTCTAGAGCTCCCTAACCATGACTTTTACATCCAGATAAACACTTTTCAAGACAATAAATACACGATTGAGACGATGAATGCATGTATTGCCTCTGAATTTGCGTCTGAATAGCGCTGGCTCTGTGGGCGTGGCCGCATTAGCGGGTAATGAGCTGAATCACGGACTTCTGACATGGCTCTCTTTTCATACAGATTACATAAACACAGAAGGTTTGTTTTCGATTTGACTTACATGATTTAAAACCTGACATCTTAACGTTTTTTTAGACATAAGTTTAATTTTTCTGTGATTAGTATTCACTAAGTTACAGTTCATTTTCTGAGAACTATCAGATTGGACTTCGTTCAGAGGGAGAGGAGAAATCACGCATCATGTTAGTTTTCTTTATTTTACAAAAAGCACAACATTGTGTTTTTACTCTGAGTGTATACAAATAAAAGAAGATATTCTATAGTTTCAATTGATATATTACTTATGTCTCTATGACAAAAAATGACGGAGTATTTTAAGTCTGTTTTGCTGCAATGTGAAAAAAAACCTGCAAAACGCGCCGGCGCGTTTTCAGACCTCAGAGTGTTAACTCCCAGAGTGGCATGAAGCGGAGCTCGATAGAGGCCGCTGAATCATACCGAGAGGACCCGAGCTTGTAAGGTCAGGACGTCCAAATGATAAAATCTGACAAAGTGGACAGCGAGGACCAGCCAGCCGCCTCACAGATGTCTTTAATCGAAACTCCACTAGACCAGGCCCAAGAGGAAGCCATTCCTCTAGTGGAGTGGGCTCTAACTCCTATGGGGCAGTCGAGGCCCATAGAGGAGTAACAAATAGTAATAGCGTCGACTATCCAACGCGCAAAACGTTGCTTTGAGACCGAAGACCCTTTGGTGCGGCCGCCAAAGCAGATAAAGAGCTGATCGGATTGCCGGAAAGGCTGTGATCGCTCAACATAGATCCTTAATGCCCTGACGGGGCAGAGCAATTCCAGCTCTCACTCGTCCGACGAGGGAGGAAGCGCTGAGAGGGAAATGACCTGTGCTATGAATGGAGTCGAGAGCACCTTAGGGACGTAGCCATGCCTAGGTTTCAAAACGACCTTGGAGTCGTTGGGCCCGAACTCAAGGCATGCAGGGCTCACGGAGAGGGCCTGCAAGTCGCCAACACGCTTAACCGATGCTAGTGCAAGTAGCAGAGCGGTTTTGAGCGTCAGGGGCCTGAGGTCAGCTGAACACAGTGGCTCATAGGGAGGCCCTTTGAGAGCTCTAAGGACCAAAGAGAGGTCCCAGGTGGGAACGGTGAGAGGACGAGGTGGATTCAATCACCTAGAAACTCTCAAGAAACGCACCACAAGGTTGTTTCGTCCCACTGACTGGCCAGCGATAGGAGCGTGAAACGCTGCGATGGCTGCTATGTAAACTTTGAGCGTTGAAGGGGTGCGACCCAGTTCTAAACTCTCCCGGAGGAAAGACAGTATCGGAGATATGTTACACTCCACTGGGTCTATGTTGCGTGCAGAACACCAGCCAACAAAGACCGACCATTTCTGGGCGTAGAGGCGTCACATGGACGGAGCTCTCGCCTGAGAGATGGTATTCAGCACGTCCCCGGGGAGGTTAGCAGGCTCCCATCGAGGGACCAGAGGTGCAGAGCCCAGAGTTCTGGCTGGGGATGCCAAATCGTCCTGTTCGCCTGAGAGAGGAGGTCCCGTCTCAGGGGGATCGGCCACGGAGCTTTCGTGGAAAGCCTGAACAGCTCTGAGGACTAAACTTGGCTCCTCCAGAGCAGGGCCACCAGGTGGACTCTGTGCTTGTCTGCCCTGATTCATATGATGATCTGCGAGATCAGAGCGATCGGGGGAAAAGCATAAAGGAAGGTGCTGGGCCAGACATGAGCCAGCGCATCGTCCTCCATCGAGAAATAAATTGGGCAGTGAGAGTTGTCTTCTGAGGCGAAGAGGTCTACCTCTGCCTTCCCGAAGAACTCTCAGATCGTGAGAACCATCTGGGGGTGGAGCATCCACTCGTCTGAGGGGACATTGCTCCAAGATAGCATATCTGCTCCCAAGTTTGCTCTCCCGGGTATGTGAGTCACCTCAGTAATGCCCATTCCAGAAGATGCTTCGCCAGAGCACATAAGCGGCTGGACGAAAGACCGCCCTGGTGATTTATGTATGACACCACTGTCATGCTGTTGACTGGACTAAGACATGGCGTCCCGTCAGGTGTGCCTGAAACACGTGAAGGGCTCGAATCACTGCCAAAATCTCGAGGCAGTTGATGTGCAGATGGCTTTCTTCGTGAGACCACGAGCCATTCTGGACACCGCCTATAGGGGTACACCTTGACTGAACCATACAGGGTTCATCCAGGGTTTCAGAGCTGTCAAACAGGCCTGATTGACCCTGAGATGCAGGCGGCTGTGCCGCCAGGCGTGAGGAGGGACCCGGAACTTCAACCAGTATTGCAGAGGCCGCATCCAAAGAAGGCCGAGCTGCAGAACCGGGAAGGCGGAAGCCATCAGCCCTAGCATCCTCTGGAAGAACTTCAGAGGGAGATAGGCTCTGTTCCTGACCGATGCCACGAGCTGCTGAATGGCCAGAGCGCGCTCTGGTGATACTACAGCCGTCATACGGGCTGAGTCGAAGACTGCACCCAGGAACGTTATACATTGGCTGGGGAGCAGTGAGCTCTTGGCAAAGTTAACCCTGAGACCCAGGCACTCCATGTGGCTGAGTAGCACGGATCTGTGATGCTCCAGCTCGGCTCGTGACTGGGCTAGGATGAGCCAGTCATCGAGATAATTGAGAACCCGGATTCCCAACTGTCTCCGTGGGGAAAGCGCCGCGTTCATGCACTTGGTAAAAGTGCGAGGAGCTAGGGACAGCCCGAATGGAAGGACCGTATATTGGTAAACCACACCCTCGAATGCGAATCTCAAGAATCGCCTGTGATGGGGGGCTATCTGGATGTGAAAGTATGCATCTTTCAGGTCCAGCGAGCAGAACCAGTCCCCGGGGCAAACCTGCGCGAGAATCTGCTTCAGCGTTAACATCTTGAACTTCCATCTCATGAGAGAAAGGTTCAGGAGTCTGAGGTCTAAGATGGGTCTGAGACCGCCATAACTCTAGGGGATGAGGAAGTAATGACTGTAAAACCCCGACTCGCTCTCTGAGGGGGAGACTATTTCTATAGGCCCCTTCTAACAGAGACATCACTTCGGCTCGGAGGACGTGAGCGTCGTCCGTGTTTACTGAAGTGGGAAGCACCCCGCCAAAACGCGGGGGTCTGCGAGCAAACTGGAGCGAGTAGCCTTGAGATATTATCCCCAGAACCCACTTGATACTCCGGGGATGGCCTGCCAGGCCCGCGTGACAAGGGGTTGAATGGCGCCGGGGAGTTTTCAGAAATGCTCATGCATCCTCATGAACGTGGCTTGCGGGGTGAAACCGGCAAACGACACGCTGAGAAACTCAGCAAACAGATATATGCTTCTTGGAAAAAATATACACTATGAGTCCCACCTGAGTCAGGGGAGAGCGTCAAGGTATATTCAGCCGAGCGGTGTCGGAAGTGAGACCGCTCTTCCTCAATGAACATGGCTTGCGGGGCAGAGCCAGCAAATCACATGAACAGAGGTCCAGCATAATGAGCATGTTAGCTCCACTGAGCACAAGTGAGCATTGAGCTCGCTTTCAGTGAGTGCGTACGTCCTCATGAACGTGGGTTGCAGGGGCAGGGCCGGCAAGCGACACGCAGAGAGACTGGAATAAATATGCTACATCAACTGATATACTGAATATATAAATAACATAGGTCTCACCTGAGACGGGTGAGAGTGTCTTTATATTTCTCAAAGAACGTGGTTTGCAGGGCAAAACCGGCAAGCAACGCGCTGAGAAATTCAGCAAACTCGGCAGAAATACACTGTATCAACTGAAATATATATATATATATATATTATATATATAACATATGTCTCACCCGAGACAGGGGGAGAGCGACATGTTATGTTTCTCAATGAATGCGGCTTGCGGGGCGGAACGGGCAAGCAATGTGTAGAGAAACTCAGCGCAAACAGCAGAATATATATATAAGTATATAAACATGTTTCTCACCTGAGTCAGGAGAGAACGTCACGTCATATTTCTCAATCGACGCGGCTTGCGGGGCGAAACCGGCGAGCGACGCGCATTGAGATAAGGAGAAATACACTCACACAGATAGAAAATGTATCATGAGTCTCGCCTAAGTCAGGGGAGAGCATCATGTCAAATTCAGCTGAGAGATTCAGATAACTTCTGCAAAAATCTGCTATATAAACTGAATGTATATAACATGAGTGTCACCCAAGAGGGGGGAGAGCGACATGTTATTAAGCATATAACGTTTCTCACCCAAGCTAGGGAAGAAAGTCATGTCATATTTCTGAACTAACGCGGCTCGCGGGGGAGGGACCGGCGAGCGACGCGCATTGAGATAAGGAGAAATACACTCAATCAGATAGAAAATGTATCATGAGTCTCGCCTAAGTCAGGGGAGAGCATCATGTCAAATTCAGCTGAGAGTGAGAGCTCGCTCTCGTGCTCCCGAGTGAGAGCACGCATCCTCAGCGAACGCGGTTTGTGGGGGAGGACCCGGCAAATGACGCGTTCGGAGAGACGGCATTTGAAGCAAACCGCAAAAGACGCACTGAGAGGCGGCCGGAAGCGGGAAGCGGGCGGCTCGAGAGCGGCGCTCGAGGCAGCAGTCTGCGAGGGTGCCGCCGCTGTCTTCGTCCGGTGGTCTCAGCTCAGTCTGCTGCAGGAGCCTCTTCGACGGCGGCGAGAACTTCTCCCAGGCGAGCTTTTTCCAGGCGGTGAAGGCTTCAGCCGGAGATCAGCGAAGAGCGATATGAAGTCGTAGCTGAAGGAGAGAGAACTGAAATCCTATGGCGAAGCGCCTGCTTATATAGCCTAACCCCACCCATTTCGGCGGGAATATTCGCGGACTTGTCGCCATAGGCCGCGCAGCTATGCCGCGCTGTCATTGGTTCAACAACTTGTCTATGAGTGAACCAATGACGATTCAGTTACACTGCGTTATTGAAAAAGGCTTCAGTAACGGGGAAAAAGAAGACCTTTCCCCATACGCAGTACGAGTGAAGTATCGAAAGGGAACCCAATTCATAGCACAAATGATGAACTCGCATACAGTAGTTTTGTTACTGACCTCTGTTTTAAAGGTGCCATCGAACGTTTTTTTTACAAGATGTAATATAACTCTAAGGTGTCCCCTTAATGTGTCTGTGAAGTTTCTGCTCAAAATACCCCATAGATTTTTTTTAAAGGTCCCGATCTTCGTGATCCCATGTTTCAAACTTTAGTTAGTGTGTAATGTTGTTGTTAGAGTATAAATAAAATCTGTAAAATTATAAAGCTCAAAGTTCAATGCCAAGCGAGATATTTTATTTAACAGAAGTCGCCTACATCGAACGGCCAGTTTGGACTACATCCCTCTACTTCCTTCTTTAATGACGTCACTAAAACAGTTTTTTGACTAACCTCCGCCCACAGGAATACACAAGAGTTGCGTTTGTAGAGTGTGTTTGTCGCCATGTCGTCGAAACACTGTTATTTTCATCCCGCAGTCCAATCACCGGGTCTGATTCCGACTTAAATTGATACGGTAAAATTAAAGACATGTTTACAATAACACTGAGCGCATGCATCTCCATGTTATGGTAAGAGGCGTGACCTTTCCGGGCAAGATGCGCTAAACTGCTGTCGAATCACAACACAGGAACCGCTGGCACAATCAGAACTCGTTACGTATTTCTGAAGGAGGGACTTCATAGAACAAGGAAGTCATCAGCCCGTTTTTATGACAGTGGAAACAGCGGTATACAGATAAGTAAATTATGTGAAAAATACTGTTTTTTTACACGCGAAACATGAACACATGTTATATTGCACATTATAAACACAATCAAAGCTTCAAGAAAACACGAAAAACGGGACCTTTAATTAATTTTTTTAACTGCCTATTTTAGGGCATCATTAACTATGCACCGATTCAGGGCTGCTGGCCCCTTAAATGCTCACGCTCCCCGCCCACGGTTGCCTTGAACAGCATAAACAAAGTTCACACAGCTAATATAACCCTCAAAATGGATCTTTACAAAGTATTCGTCATGCAGCATGTCTAATCGCGTAAGTACAGTGTTTATTTGGATGTTTACATTTGATTCTGAATGAGTTTGATGTTATATGCTCTATGGCTAACGGGCTAATGCTACACTGTTGGAGAGATTTATAAAGAATGAAGTTGTGTTTATGCATTATACAGACTGCAAGTGTTTAAAAATGAAAATAGCGACGGCTCTTGTCTCCATGAATACAGTAAGAAACGATGGTAACTTTAACCACATTTAACAGTACATTAGCAACATGCTAACGAAACATTTAGAAAGACAATTTACAAATATCACTAAAAATATCATGATATCATGGATCATGTCAGTTATTATTGCTCCATCTGCCATTTTTCGCTGTTGTCCTTGCTTGCTTACCTAGTCTGATGATTCAGCTGTGCACATCCAGACATTAATACTGGCTGCCCTTGTGTAATGCCTTTGAACATGGGCTGGCATATGCAAATATTGGGGGCGTACACCCCTACTGTTACGTAACAGTCGGTGTTATGTTGAGATTCGCCTGTTTTTCGGAGGTCTTTATATAAGAAGGAGGAAACAATTAAGTTTGAGACTCACTGTATGTCATTTCCATGTACTGAACTCTTGTTATTTAACTATGCCGAGGAAAATTCTATTTATAATTCTAGGGCACCTTTAATCTACTTCTATCAAATGCAAACACATTTCTATGGACATATTGGAATTTTTTTTTTTGGTTAAGCGCCTAAAACATCTTCATTTCAATGTTTTCGACTATCAATATACTGCATTATATTCATGTCATGCAACATTGTCAACATGAGCTCAGTTTCTTCAGCACAGCAAAAAATGTGATGTTTACTACTTTTACAAATTTTACTACTAAATACGGTTGCCAAGATTTTGTGCTTAAATTAATTTGATCAAAGTATTGCATTTACATGAGGTAAATTTTAATTGCAATATTGCCTAAATCTCATTAGAATCACATAATGAGGGTGCATGAAAATATAGTCAATGATTTTGTTATCAGCTTGTATTTTGAAGCAGTTAAAGGTATAGTATTTAATATTGACAGCTTGTGGTTAAAATGGGTACTGCATTCTAAATTAAAAATATTGACTCGTTCATGCGGGTTGCCAGACTGAGTACACCTAACTGGAACAAGCGCAATTGACAATGGAAATCGACAAGCCTTACACTGCAAGTTGATCAGCTAATGTATATGTTTGCAATGTACTTAAAATTGTATCCCTACTAGTAGCCTGGATACATTAGCTAGCTAACTTTAGCAGAAGCTCAATACTTACATATCAAGGAGAAATTAGCCAAATCAGCATTGGTTTTAAAGGAATAGTTCACTTAAAAATGAAAATTATCCCATAATTTTTAAACCTTCAAGCTATATATGACTTTCTTCTTTCAGACGAACACAATCAGAGTTGTATTAAATAATATCCTGCCACTTCCCAGCTTTGTAATGGCATTGGATAGTGTCCAAGAAGCACATCCATACATCAAAAAATGTATCCATACGACCCCAGAGGGTTAATAAATGCCTTCTGAAGCCAAGGAATGTTTTTTTGAAAGAAAAAAAAAGTTTAGAAACTATAATCACTGGCTTCCGGCAACAGCCGTACATGTACTCACAAGAGAGTCGAGTTCCAGAAGAAAGGTGACCTCTGACCCGACGTATGACATAGGATGTAGCTCCTGTTCTCTTATATAGAACATTCCAACATTTTTCTTTAAAATTTCTTGTTTTAGACTTCTAATTCATGACCAGCATTTTGTTTTTCTCTATCCTCTGTGCTTCCACGTTCGTCAATTCTCATCTAAACTTATGCTACACCTACATCATATGTCGGGTCATAGGTCACCCTTCCGCCAGAACTCAACTCTCGCATGAATGCATGTACAGCTGTTGCCGGAAGCCAGTGATTGTAGTTTATAAAGTTTTAAATATGGATACTTCACTTCAGAAGCCATTTATTAACCCACTGGAGTTGTATGGATTACTTTTATTATGGATAGACAAGCTTTTTAGAGCTTTAAAAACTCTATGCAATGCCATTACAAAGCTGGGTAGAGCCAGGAAATTATTTAATATAACTATGATTGTGTGCGGCTGAAAAAAGAAAGTCATATAAACCTAGGATGGCCTGAGGGTGGGTAAATTATGAGATAATTTTAATTTTTGAGTGAACTATTCCTTTAAAGTCTTTCTGGGCTTTAAGTTGTCTCCATCTCTCAAAGGCATCTCCAGTATTTTATCCACATTTTATTATGCCTCTGGACATAAGAGCTTTTTGGATGGATGCTGAGGCTTTTTAGGTCGGGTAGAATCTGTGATCTCTGAACGAATTCATTTCCTACCATCTATGTATTTTCCGCCGAGTACCATTGTGTAAATCGGCAGTGGGTGGGATCACACGGACCAAAACAAAAGCAGACATTCTGACCCAGAACACACATTTGAAAATAGAATAACTAACTGTAGCATTGTTTTTCAGAGAAGCAAGTATTTGATGGTATGTTCCTAAATCTCTGCATTTTATGCTTTAGTACTGTCAAAAAATTACATACAGCACCTTTAAGATAACAAATTAAATGTTAAATTAACATTTAATTTAACAATATATACATATAACAATTAATATGAGAATCCTCCACAGAGCAAGTCCCTGGGCTGTCTGTGTTTTTGCAGATCCATTGATCATTGACACAAGTGCGTCATGATGGAAAAAAATGTTTAGTTTAAATCATAAAAAACTGAGATGTTTAGTCTCAAAGAAAATAATAAAATTTTACACTATTAAGGAACCAATGTAATTGCAGAGGAAAACTGAATGTAGTGAAGATATGCAAATTAACTTAACAAAGAAAGCAATATATACATAAAATATATATATTCACCATTCTTTACAGTTACTTCTATAAGTTTGTCCAGGTTTGTATGTTTTTCCATTGTGGATGCAGGGACACTTATTCTTCGCAATACAACCTCTACCAGTGAGGTCATCAAACAGGTATCCTATAACACAACATGTTTTTCATCATTTGCTTAACGTGGAAATAATTTTGCATTTGCAAGAAACAAAATGTAAAACTATAAAAGCCGACAACTATACATTTAAAATCAGATTATACCTGCAGGACAGAAACATCCATTGAAACAGTGGTCCTCACAAATATGCCCTCTGTCAGGGTTTGAACATGTGTTGATACAAGGGTTTCCACATTCTTGGTGCACCATATTGTGGTAAGGACATGATTTACCTAAAGAGATGTATAATGCTAAAGCCATTCATACTTCAACTTAAAACAAGAGTTGGAATAGGCTGCTGAAATTTTTTTACTTACCACAGAACTGTTCAGTCCTCCACGAGTCAGGCTTTCCACCTGCCTGTCTACATTGGTGGGAGTATTCTGAGATGGTTCTGCAAAAACAAAAGGATCTGGTCCTTTTGGTGCAGTAGCACATGTCCAATTCACAGGCCTTGATGAAGGAGTCAAGAGGTATGAGGTCCTTACAGCTATTGAAAGATGGTCCTGAGAGCAGCTGCTCACATACTGATGTCTAGAATAAGCATGAAGCAAGATATGTTGAAGTACATAATGAACGACATAAACACATTCGGTAAAGATATGGGTATCAGAAACAGTGGTGCTCAACTTCATAGAGATTAATAAAAGTGGCAAAAAAATAAGGTACTACAGCACAATTTCATGCTTTCAATGAACATTTTTAAATGTTATTACTTACCACTTGTTTCAGAACATTCAGAGAACATTCAAAATTAACTTTCCTATAATGTTTGCAAAAAGATCAAATGAATCATTCCCTTAATGTTTACTCAAATGTTCACATAACCAAGAAAAAATATTTTTAAACATTGGAGGAAGAAGAGGATAAATAAGAGAATTGGAGGCTCTCATTTTACACACTTTTAGTCCTTTCAGATGTTGTCAAAGAGTTGGCCAGGCATGGAAAATGATTCTTTTCACATTTCTTGTTGGTAAACATGCAAAACTGTCTCTTAATAAGTGCCTCAAACAAAACTTTTGAATACCTGTAATTTAACCCATTTCACATTAGCAATGCTGGATAGCTGATTTTCAAGTTTGTGAGATACAGCACAAGATTTCGCTCACTATAGTTCCGTTTGCACTGCCATAAATTCTAAACCACAGCAAAACACTAAAGACAAGATTTGTAGAAAAAAACTTTAAGAAAAACAATATCACGTTCAAATGCTGTGGACAGTGTAATATGCAAAGTTTAAATATAATGAAATAAATCTAGATTTTGCTTCTAACTTTGCTTGAAATGGTTAACAATTATAAACAGAATAAAAGTGATTTTTTTAAAATGGTGTTACAGGGTGGTGCAACAGCATGCCATATTTTATTATTTTCATATGTATGGATAATACAGCTACAATTGGGGAAGAAAATTTCCAAGATCAAAGACCATAACAAAACAAAAATAAAGTAATAATAAGCATTAGGTTTTCTAGCAGTGAAATCACACACACACACACACACACACACACACACACACACACACACACAAAGAACTTACCATTTTTTTGCATGCCTTTGTTGAACTGATCTGTTTCATACAACTTTCTGTTGAACTATCCATCTTTATGAAGTGTCCATAGTCATATACAGATCTGTCGACATCTTAATTAAAGATGAGTTTCATATAATTATGCATATAAAACATATTTTAGGTTTGTTGTTTTATAAAATTCATAGTGAAGTATCAAGTTGTGAAATCAGGTTAAAATAATTCTAACTATTTTGTTATGTGAAAATTAGAATCTAAGGATTTATATATATATATATATATATATATATATATATATATATATATATATATATATATATATATATATATAGAGATGTAGACGTAACTGAAGTATGTATTTATTAGTTACCTTTTTTGATGAACTCATTGTGTAACTGGATGCCATTGAAGTCTCCACATAAACCGCAGGTCTTATTTTGGTACATTATGTCCAATTCAACCTAAAAAGAGGCAATTACAGCTTCTTTCTTGCAAAACATCTGGTATTTTGCATATTGATTGATAACATACTCACTGTGAAAGAGTCATCCTCATTCCACTTGGCCACTAGTCCGAGCTTAGCAGTGACTTTGATGTAAGAGGAACTCTTATCAATAAGAACACCAGAGTGGCTAAAGGGCAGAGTCATCCTAACACAAAACATACATTCAAACACAGCCTTCCAAAAAACAAAAACAAATCTGCTGTAACTTTGATCCTCATAAATAACTTTTACTTACAGTGATCCGTCTACCATGACAGAGTTTTTGGTGAGCTCCACTACAGTGTCGTTCAACTTCATTGTGATGTTAGTGATAGTTGGTTGGTCATTTACCACGTTTCGTCTCATCTGAATGTTGAAATCCTCATAGCTGCTTCCACACAGTGCACACATGATATAATTACAAGTGGATGGTAGGTGGAAAATGTCTCCATCGAATTTCTTGAAGTGGTAGTTACCCCATGTGCTACAGACTTGTTTGTCTAAGAGATGGGTTGACAGAATTTGATATTAAATTACAAACAAATGACTACCTGGGCAATATAAAGTTCTTGTTTTTAATTCAACTGAAAATATATTAAATGTGTTTAGCAGTAACATTGAATATCTTGAATTTTAGGGACTTTCTGACTGCATGATATGCTTCATCGCGCAGTAAGTTTTTTGCCCTGCGTCATATTTGTCATCAATCGAATAATGTCAGATGAACTACATAGGTCTGGGGAGGGGCAAGTGCTTTAAAAATTTTAATGGGTTATTTTTTAATATGGAACTGTTGTCAAATAAGCTTAATTTGTCCCCCGTTGCAAGCCTGTGTGCTCTCTAAACTGTGGTGCTGCACTGGTCTTTGTTCCGTCAACATCACGTTATAAACAGACGTGTAGAATATTGATTTTTGAAATTTATGAATGGATTAAAATCATTGTATGATGCAGGGCAAAAACACACTGCGTGATGAAATTTATAATAAAGTCAGAAAGTCTGTAAATGTATATGTAAATGTAAGTCCCTAAAATTAAAGATATGGGGGCAAAAATGCCGTTTGAGTTTTTGGCTCATTTTAGATCACATGAGTTAAGCAATATCACACGAGTTCAATATTACACGAGTGCTGTTTTTGTCCCATATATAACGAGAATACTGATTTTATACAATAGTTCAGTAAATAAGAAGTTTATATTATGTTATTTTATACACAAGAAAATATAAGACAAAGCAGCAGAACTGTTCGTCTCCATGCAAATACAGCATTGTTTCATTTCTGAATCTGTGTTTTGAACGAACTGAGTGAAACCAATAATTCAGTGCGGCGCTGCCCAGACCGATCAGTGTATGACATCAAAGTACAGCGAGAGTGATTCAAAATCATACAGAGCCATCTGCTCTCTAATCGCTTTCGCTGTGTTTTCATGTCATACACCAATCGGTCTGTGTAGTGCCTCTTTTACTCACCCTCAAGCCATCCTAGGTGTATATGACTTTATTCTTTCTGATGAACACAACTGGAGATATTTTAATAAATATCCTGACGTATCCGAGTTTTATAATAGCAGTGATAGGGATCAGTATGAGCTGAAGAAAGTGTCTCCATCCATATCCATCCATCATAAACATACTCCACACGGCTCCAGGGGGTTAATAAGGCCTCCTGAAGTGAAGCGATGCATTTGTGTAAAAAAAATATCCATATTTAGTAAGTTATGAAGTAAAATATCTAGCTTCTGCCAGACCGCCTTCCGTAATCAAGGTACGAAGAAATTTCAAACTGGCATCTGGTAAATTACACTTTTTCTGTAAGCTGAATAGGGAAGGCGTAGGACATGCTTTGTGAACTGCAAGAGTTTTACATTTTCTTCATACACTGAATACGGAAGGCGGTCTGGTGATATTTTTCTTCATAACTTGTTAAATAGCCTATAGATTTTTTTTTTTTTTTTTTTTTTTTTTTTTTACACAAATGCATCGCTTCACTTCATTAACCCCCGGGAGCTGTGTAGAGTACACGTTTATGATGGATGGATGTGGATGGAGGCACTTTCTTCAGCTTTACTCATTGGTCCCGTTCACCATTATAAAGTTCAGATGCGTCAGGATATTTATTAAAATATCTCCTATTGTTTATCAGAAAGAAGAAAGTCAGTTGGCCATATACACACTAAGTTTCAGGAGTGACAACCGCATTTAAATGCGAGAGTGAATCCCCTAAATTATCGTTACATGTGTGTACTGAACATAACTCACTCTCGAAAATGTGATGATTGACAGCTTGGATACCATAGCAACGTTCTGGCGTCTCTTGTGTTTGGTAAAACACACTACACATTCGACGGAGGCGTCGTGTTTTGTTTAAAGGATTAGTCCACTTTTAAATAAACTTTTCCTGATAATTACTCACCCCCATGTCATCCAAGATGTTCATGTCTTTCTTTCTTCAGTCGATAAGAAATTAAGGTTTTTGATGAAAACATTCCATGATTATTCTCCATATAGTAAACTTCAATGGGCACCAAACAGTTGAGGGTCAAAATTAGTTTCACTGCAGCTTCAAATTGTTATACACGATCCCAGATGAGAAATAAGGGTCTTATCTAGTGAAACCATTGCTCATTTTCTGAAAAAAATTGAAAATTGTATAAGTTTTAACCATAAATGCTCATTTTAAACTAGCTCTCTTCTTCTTCTTCTTCTTCTCTATTAGAATTCCGGCAGTGTAGACACTGTGTATTACTGCCGTCCACAGGTCAAAGTTTGAACTAATTGTTATTTACTAGCATATTGTATATAAAAATTAGTTCAAAACTTTGACCTGTGGAGGGCAGTAATACACTTAGCAGTGTCTACACTGCCGTAATTCTTATAGAGAAGAAGAAGAGAGCTACTTCAAGATTTATTTATTTATGGTTAAAACTTATATAATTTTCTTTTTTTCTTTTTTTTCAGAAAATGAGCGATGGTTTCACTAGATAAGACCCTTATTTCTCATCTGGGATCGTGTAGAACAATTTGAAGCTGCAGTGAAACTAATTTTGACCTTCAACTGTTTGGTGCCCATTGAAGTCTACTATATGGAAAAAAATCCTGGAATGTTTTCATCAAAAACTTTAATTTCTTTTCGACTGAAGAAAGACATGGACATATTGTATGACATGGGGGTGAGTCAATAATCAGGAAAAGTTTATTTAAAAGTGGACTAATCCTTTAAGTGTGTAGGCCTACAGCCTGTTTCACACAGCACGCTCTTTGTGTTGCCATGTTCACTCTTTATAAGTGTTTTTTGGGCTTGTTATATAAGTTCGTCTCATAAAGCGAACGGGTTTATTGAGTTATTAAAGTGACCAGACATGAATTGCAATGTTTTGGTCTTATTTTCAGCATAAAGCATTTGGATTTATTTCGGTTTATTATGGGGCTTATTCTTGATCCCTGATTTTTCTAGCAAGATCTGGCAAGTCAGCTTGTGCTTTCCATGTGATTCACCGCACAGACACATATCTGATGAACGTTAAAAAACGTCATTAACAACTAGTTGTTCAGTTCAGTTAACGCACACTACACAGAGGCCACGTACACACTGTAAGTTTCAGGAGTGACAACCACATTTAAATGCGGGAGTGAATCAGCTAAATTATTGTTACTTGTGTGTACGGAACACGACCACTCACCGCAGTAAAGATAGTTTGCGGTTTGATATTCAGATTTCTTTTGGCTATAAATACGCAGTGCGCTGTCATAGACAGTGTTGGGGGTAAGGCATTACAAGTAACTTGAGTTACGTAATCAGATTACTTTTTCAAGTAACTAGTAAAGTAACGCATTACTTTTTCAATTTACAACAAAATATCTAAGTTACTTTTTCAAATAAGTAACGCAAGTTACTTTTTCACATTTATTGACTGACAGCTCTCCTGTCCCCATGCAGAGAGAAATAAAGTGCAGAGGGTGTTGTGTGCGCTGTGTGAACATTGGACTAAATGTGAATATGCATTTACTTATCTCACTTGCACGAAAACATTCAGTATTCCTCAAAATGAATAAAAACAGTGAAATGCAATCTCAGAATTTTTGCAAACCTGTAATAATTAACTATAATAAATTACACAAATATACTTTATGTATTTAATCTCAATTATTAACCAATGTCTTTGCTGCTGATCTTCAATATACCTAATTCAACCATACTAATAAGCAAAAAATACTTTAGATTAGAAAGGTTTGTTTGAGCTGCGCCCTCTACTGTACAGGTGTAAATATGCTTTTCCTTCAGCTTGAGGCTTATTCATTTCACTGTTGGTGTGAAAGGGCCTTTTTGCCAAAAATAGGACTTTTTTGTTGTTATTAAAAAACAAACAAGCCCAGCCCCAGTGAGAAAAAGTAACGCAAAAGTAATGTAATGCATTACTTTTCATAAAAAGTAACGAAGTAACGCAATTAGTTACTTTTTTAGGGAGTAACGCAATATTGTAATGCATTACTTTTAAAAGTAACTTTCCCCAACACTGGTCATAGACATGCAAATAATACCGAATATCGTTCTCCATGATTTGTGAATTAAGGTGACGCTGTCCTTTGGGCCGAAATCAGGTTTTTTTTCGTAGCGACTCTTAATTTTATAATGGCTATAGCTCCAAATGTTGGACACTTAGAGGAATGAAACTGGTGTCATCTTCACCAGCTTGATCTGTGAATTTTTTCACAGCAAAGCTCTTGTCCGTAAATCCCTTGGTAAGCCCGCCAGTAAGGAATGTGAAAGAAAGGCGTTCTTCATGTTTAACGTCTATTACCAATGAACACGCAGACTGCTGGAATAAAATAACATTGTTTTAGGTAGAGCTCGATTTGTGAAAACTTTCACAATAGCATTTTATCTCGTGGCCGTGTTTCTCTTTGCTCTGCCCCCCGTTTTTTATATAATATGATATATATATGTATATATATATATATATATATATAAATGACCTTGTACAGATAATGTACATCACTTTTCTGATCTGTGAAAACTTTCACAGTTCAGTACGGGTCAGCTGACCCTTCCCTGGGTCACTAACATCACTTTTCTGATCTGTGAAAATTTTCACAGTTCAGTTCGGGTCAGCTGACCCTTCCCTGGGTCACTAACATCACTTTTCTGATCTGTGAAAACTTTCACAGTTCAGTACGGGTCAGCTGACCCTTCCCTGGGTCACTAACATCACTTTTCTGATCTGTGAAAATTTTCACAGTTCAGTACGGGTCAGCTGACCCTTCCCTGGGTCACTAACATCGCTTTTCTGATCTGTGAAAATTTTCACAGTTCAGTACGGGTCAGCTGACCCTTCCCTGTGTCACTAACATCGCTATTCTGATCTGTGAAAACTTTCACAGTTCAGTACGGGTCAGCTGACCCTTCCCTGTGTCACTAACATCGCTATTCTGATCTGTGAAAACTTTCACAGTTCAGTACGGGTCAGCTGACCCTTCCCTGTGTCACTAGCATCGCTATTCTGATCTGTGAAAACTTTCACAGTTCAGTACGGGTCAGCTGACCCTTCCCTGGTTCAGTACTGAACTGTGAAAGTTTTCACAGATCAGAAAAGTCATGTTAGTGACCCAGGGAAGGGTCAGCTGACCAAAACTCAACTGTGAAAGTTTTCACAGATCAGAATAGTGATGTACATGACCCAGGGAAGGGTCAGCTGACCCGTACTGAACTGTGAAAGTTTTCACAGATCAGGAAAGTGATGTTAGTGACCCAGGGAAGGGTCAGCTGACCCGTACTGAACTGTGAAAGTTTTCACAGATCAGAATAGCGATGTTAGTGACCCAGGGAAGGGTCAGCTGACCAAAACTCAACTTTGAAAGTTTTCACAGATCAGAATAGCGATGTTAGTGACCCAGGGAAGGGTCAGCTGACCAAAACTCAACTGTGAAAGTTTTCACAGATCAGAATAGTGATGTACATGACCCAGGGAAGGGTCAGCTGACCCGTACTGAACTGTGAAAGTTTTCACAGATCAGAAAAGTGATGTTAGTGACCCAGGGAAGGGTCAGCTGACCAAAACTCAACTGTGAAAGTTTTCACAGATCAGAATAGCGATGTTAGTGATGCAGGGAAGGGTCAGCTGACCTGTACTGAACTGTGAAAGTTTTCACAGATCAGAAAAGTGATTTTAGTGACCCAGGGAAGGGTCAGCTGACCCGTACCGAACTGTGAAAGTTTTCACAGATCAGAATAGTGATGTTAGTGACCCAGGGAAGGGTCAGCTGACCCGTACTGAACTGTGAAAGTTTTCACAGATCAGAAAAGTGATGTACATTATCTGTACAAGGTCATTTATATATATATATATATATATATATATATATATATATATATATATATATATATATATATACATATATATACAGTGGCGTAACTTAATAATGATGGGCCCCAGTGCAGGCTATTACGATGGGCCCCCTTGTCTGCAGTTATATATAGGGTTGATGAAGCAGAAACTCACTGCGCTTGTGTCTAGAAAGGAACCCTATAGAACCCTATAGAAGCATATATTAATGTAGGTGTAAGACATTATATGGTCAAAGGTTGTTTAAATATTCAGGTAATAAGAAGTGGAATAAGTTGCCTTTCTATATCAAGGTACAGTCTGTGATGATTTCAGTATAAGAGTGAAGAGTTTTGTGTTAAAATTTACTTTATTTGTAATTAGGTAATTTTGTATGTAATTAGGGTGCAGATATAAGCTAAATGAATCATTGACACTAATCTATTTTTTTTTTTAAATCAAGGACAACAATGGAAATCAAATACGTTAATTCAACTTTATTTATTTTTGCAGCTGTGTATTGCTACTTTTTGTGTTAAATGAACTTAAACACACAAACAATTTAAAATCCACAAGCACATACACACAATAAAGTGGCCCTAAAATAATAACAGCCAGGGGCATGGCAGCTTATAAGGTGCACTGAATCCTTTGAAAAGTATCTGTGCCTATTTGAGTTGCGTCCGACGAGCCTTTCGCTGCTACTTTACGCTTCAGTATCCGATTCCAATGGGTGACGTCACGAACACTACGTCCATATTTGTTTAAAGTACCGGCACTTTATTTCATCCACTTCAAGCACTGTCTACAACGCTATTAATGAGCTGCTGACCACAATAATTTACGTTATAATTCATGATTATTTACACCAACATTAGATAGCTTCCTAAGACTAGACTACCTGCTAGTGCTACATGAGGGCAGCGTTGTAGTTGAATCAAGCTGAACCGATAATGATGTACAAATGCTGCTTGGAGTGGACTTCAGATGGGGAGAATTGGTAAAAAATCCAAAGGAATCCAATTTTGGGAGCTTGGCAGTCTTCTCCTCCTGTTCTTTTCTCTCCTGTCTCTTCTTACAACCACTTTTGTGTTTGAATGGCATGGCTACTCGCTTAAGTCTCAGCCGTTTAATTTTGCCGCCGGAGTTGTAGTCTTGTCACATGATCAAAATAGAGATTTATGAATGGACCCTTTCACGGACTGTGATGACGCGTTTCCACACAGCTGTTCCATGGTAACGTTAGGCCTACATGATTTATAGTAGGCTATATAGGCCTATTTATAAATATCTTTATTTCTTTGTCTGATCAGCATAATCAATCTCTCAATATTTCACCCTCTTTTGGAAAGTCATGGAAATTATAACAAATAAAACAAGACTCATTTATTATGTGGAATAATTTTAATGGTTTTCTCAAAATATTTCTAAACACTTTTGGTTGTTACTGCCATTTTTGATAAAATACCGGGCGGGAAGAAACGGGAACATTTAGGGGTGTAGGCCTATAAATAGTCAACAATAAGCGGTAGAATGTGAATGACGTGTGATTTACAATTTCAAACTCAGCGCATTTAATTTGATGTTTCCAATGTTTCTGTCGATGTGTGCCCACACATCATAGAAGATCTGATGAACTGATAGATCACTAAATAAAATAATTCAATAAATACATATTTATAAGCATTTATCTCAAAATAACTATATAGACTTTAATAACTGAGAACTGGCAAAAACAAATCAGATCGCAAATGCTAGGCCTATCTCATGAAACGAAAAGGTGAGTCCTTATAATTTCTATAGCCTATAGGATACTTTTTTCTTAGAAGTGAATTGTGACAACATGCCCCAAAGGTGAGGCGCATTAAGATTAACATGACCAAATGACAGCTTAAAATGTTACCTTATATAATAAAAAAATATCTAAACTAAAACATTATGTCCAAAAAATTAATTAATACAAAAATAATAAAAAATTGCATTTTTAATCATTAAAAATAGCCTATACAATGTTTTGAGTTTGATAGCAAACACATCATACAGCTAGGCTATACAGCGTAGGCTAGTTAAAAATATAATAATTCATAATTTCTGAAGATTGACTGTGAGTCATTAGTCGCCCTTTTCTCATGGTTTCTCAAAAGAATTTATAAAATTAGGCTATAGAATAGGCTATAATAGCACCCCATCTGCACAACTGGGATTTGCTGGTTAGCATTAAATAACAGTCTCAACTGTTAAATAAGATTAAATAATATCAGATTTGTCTTATTTTAAATAAACACAAAAAAAAAAACAGAGATGGAAAAAAATAACTTTAGAAATTTACTTTTGCGTTGTAAATGTTCAGTGATATCTGTGTTACTTACTCCGCGTTAGGTTGTGCACCGCGCTCCCCTAGCCTATACGGTGCTATTCTTCATTTAATCGAGAGTCTGGTGGTTGAAAGTTTACGGCAACATTAATTCAAGGTGAGAAAACAATTCTAAAGAAAGAGCAAGAAGGTTCACTCGGAGTGCACAGGACAAGGCTTGAGCTCGCACACGTATGTGAGCGAGAGCATGAGCCGTGAGACCATTATGAGAACGCATGCACGTCATTGTGAATTGCCTAGTGAAAGATATCCGCCTGAGAGAAAACAGAGAAATTTGCGCTCTACTCTCGTGTTACAATTATGTTCTCTCACATTTGTCATCAAAATAACGCAATAGAAACGGCCTCAAATTAATAAAACGAGAAGAACGTCATTTAAATCGGTTTTATTATTATGGGTTAAAAATGAATGTATAATATAGCATCCTGACGAGACACTTCATCGCCAGGGGCCCACTTGCGATGTGGGCAGGGCCCGGGTGCGCAGCGGGCCCCCCCGCCGCACGGGCCCCAGTGCGGCTGCACTGCCTGCACTGTCTGTAGTTACGCCCCTGTATATATATCATATTATACAAAAAACGGGGGGCAGAGCAAAGAGAAACACGGCCACGAGATAAAATGCTATTGTGAAAGTTTTCACAAATCGAGCTCTACCTAAAACAATGTTATTTTATTCCAGCAGTCTGCGTGTTCATTGGTAATAGACGTTAAACATGAAGAACGCCTTTCTTTCACATTCCTTACTGGCGGGCTTACCAAGGGATTTACGGACAAGAGCTTTGCTGTGAAAAAATTCACAGATCAAGCTGGTGAAGATGACACCAGTTTCATTCCTCTAAGTGTCCAACATTTGGAGCTATAGCCATTATAAAATTAAGAGTCGCTTTGAAAAAAAACCTGATTTCGGCCCAAAGGACAGCGTCACCTTAATTCACAAATCATGGAGAACGATATTCGGTATTATTTGCATGTCTATGACAGCGCACTGCGTATTTATAGCCAAAAGAAATCTGAATATCAAACCGCAAACTATCTTTACTGCGGTCACTCACCGTCGAAAATGCGATGATTGACAGCTTGGATACCATAGCGACGTTCTGGTGTCTCTCGTGTTTGGTATCCGTTATCGTGACCAAAGTAATATTACAGTGACAAAACACTAGTTATTTTCAGCAATTTAACTAAACACACTAACACAGTCGACGGAGGCGACGTGTTTTGTTTATTCTTGTACAGCCTGTTTGTTTTCACACAGCGCGCTCTTTCTGTGTTGCCATGGTCACTCATTAGGCTATAAGCGTTTGACTCATTTGTGTTGCCAGATCCTGCTAGAAAAATCAGCGAACAAGAATAAGCCCATAATAAACCGAAATAAATCCAAATACTTTATGCTAAAAATAAGACCAAAATATCGCGATTCATGTCTGCCCACTTTAATAACTCATTAAATCTGTTCGCTATATGAGACGAGCTTAAACAACAAGCCCAAATATGCTTATAATGAGTGATCATGGCAACACAGAGCGCGCTGTGTGAAACAGGCTGTACAAGCATAAACAAAACATGACGCCTCCGTCGACTGTTAGTGTGTTTAGTTAAATTGCTGAAAATAACGAGTGTTTTGTCACTGTAATATTGTTTTGGTCACAATAATGGGTACCAAACACGAGAGACACCAGAACGTCGCTATGGTAGCCTATCCAAGCTGTCAATCATCGCATTTTCGAGAGTGAGTCGTACACACATGTAATGATATTTTAGGGGATTCACTACCGCATTTAAATTGCGGTTGTCACTCCTGAAACGTACAGTGTGTACGTGGCCGTATTTTTCGGGAGTTAATTTGGTTGTAGAATGCGGTTGTCACTCCCGTATTTTACTGAACTGTGTGTGTACAGAAAGCGATTAAGCACTAAAAGGTGAACTGACAACCGAATTTAGCTGTAGTGTGTACGTGGCCTACACCTGGCTTGAGGGTGATTAAAGCTCGGGGTCATTTTCATTTGAAAGTGACCTAATCCTTTAATCATTAAGACATTTACCGCCACCTACTGGCAGTTTTATTTTCTAATTTAGAGTCTAATTTGATTTTAAAAAAAAATTTCATATTTCCATATTAATGAAAAAAAAATGTTAAAGGTAGAATATAGTTCGAGTTCGCCCAAAAATTAAAATTCAGTCATCATTTACTCAACCTAATGGTCCAAAGGTTCATGTGTAATAAACTGTATGTTGAATTATTTATGATGTGCGATTAAATTGTGATTAGCCTAATCGCCACATCATGTAATTAATTAGATACAAAATTATATTGCTTGACAGCTCTAATATATATATGGTAATATATATAACTGGTTGTAAAAAACTGTTTTAACTCAGAAATTGTTATTAAATCTGCAAGTAACACATTGAATTAAACGTAACATTTCGAAGTAAAAAAAACTGAAATAGTATTTTCTAATGCAACATGCTCTAATAATCTTAACCACCTTAATCATATGGAAAGATATTCAAAATTTAAGTGTAAATAAATAATGAATAATAATGTAATTAATAACCTTGAGACCATATATGTACTGTGGTCATTTGATGAATTATGTCACGCTAACGTCATAGATCAATGTCAAACTAAGATTATCTACCACAATGCCTTCTAACTATTTCATAGAAATACTAATGCCTTTCTTAAGGATTGCTTAAATATGAACTGTATCTCTGGCTTATGGTGTCACAATAGAAGAAGACAATAGAAAAACTGGGAAGGGAATTTAAAAAGGTCCCACTGATCAAGCAATCAAGTTCACATAAGAGAATATGTACTTTCATTTACTTCACTTAACATATAATATTCATAAAATATATATATTTTTTTTACCTGTCTGTGATGCGCTTAGTCCAATGCACAATATTATCCATTCAAGAATCCATATCAATTTTCTGGTATATTTCCCCATGCTTGCCCTGTGGATTTGTGGATCCTCCACAGGTGTTTGAGAATGGAAACCGCTTGTGTTTTCCATTTTATACCACCCGCTATTGTGTGAAGGTCTAGGAGGGGCTGAACATGGTTATGTGTCAAAATGTCAATAACCCTCAGATTAAAGGAATGTTTGAAATGTACAATAAGCCTATGACATTTTAAAGAAAACATTAAAACATTACAAACTTGTGCTTAATTGCATTTTTTTTAATAATGTGAAATCAAACTGTACAGTTTCAAACAAAGTAGATTTGTTACGTTGGTTATATCAAAAATGAACATAATTAGAATAGGATGGTAGAGTAGTATTTTATTAATGTCCACTCCTGAGGGGAAATAGCATTTGTCAAAAGTGTAAAAACATAAACACACAACAATTACAAAGAAACGGCCAGTAACACATTAATTAAATGTGAAATTTCGTAGTAGAAAAACTGAAATTTTCTTCTAAATCATATTCAAATAATAATAATTTTGAAAACTTTGAAAAATATTTTTAAAGTGTAGTTAAAGTACAATGCATTATAACCAAAATTATGTTTTTTTATGTTTATGAAAGGTAAAAATAGTAGATTTTGAAACTTGAAAGTTTTGACTTGAAAGAATACACACACGGTGTTCTTGATAACTAGGCTCCTTTAAAATGTTTAGATGTGTTAATGATGCGTTTACCTCATTTTGACTCCCAGGACAATCTTGAAAATCTCTATACCAGTAAATAAGATGGATTGCCAATAATGGTCCTTGATTTTACACTTTTGCTTCTGTTTTCTATTCGTTTTATTATCAACAGCAACCCATGTAGATAAGAATAGAAGTTTGTAAATTACTAAAATTCACATTTACCTCACTCTAAAAAAAGATGGTTCTATATTCTCTACACATATAGTAACAGTTTTATTTAGAACCATATCATCCTGAAGAATCATTTATATGCTGAAATGGTTCTTTGTGTTAGAGTTTACACTCTAAAAAATGCTGGGTTAAAAACAACATGGGTTGAAAATGGACAAACTCAGTGGTTGGGTTAAATGTTTGCCCAACCTGCGGGGTAGTTTTATTTAACTCAACTATTGTTTAAAAAATACTGTATTCCTTGCTTAAAATGAACCCAAAATATGTTGGAAAATATGTTCAATGAATAATAATTCAACAATAAACATTTATTAAATTGCTTATTAATAAATGTTTACATTTTGATTATTATTGTTTCTTCTAGTAGTATTGCGTTTGATTTTTAATTTCCAACCTTATTTTAAGCCAGCCGTATAGGAATTTTGAACAATAGTTGGGTTAAATAAAACTGCCCAGCATGTTGGGCAAACATTTAACCCAACCACTGAGTTAAAACAACCCAATCATTGCATTTGTCCTTATTTAACCCAACTTGGTTTGTTTTTAACCCAGCATTTTTTTAGAGTGTAGGGTTCTTCTTTCCCGCCTTTTTGTTTTTCAAATGTAACTGTCAAAGCCACCTCATTACAGGTTTTCTGAAGCTCAGCAGCCATCCAATTGACCCTTCGCCGGGAGTGTGATTTACAAGCGATCTAACCAATCATAATGCCGGATCCACCATTTTGTCCGACAAAGCAGTCAGGAGTTAGAAGATTAACCTCGGTGGACTTGAACTTGAAAAATGGTGTGTACTGATATCTTTCTGTGTTTGAAACAACATTCATTCTCATGTTCATTCATGTTTTATTTGATGCTATTAATTAACTAGTAAGAAAAGATGATCGGTTCATGAGCCGCTTGAGCTGAGGCGCTACAGCAATCTGTCACGACACATTAAAGAGCCACAAAACGTTTTTTATTGTTTGAAGTTCTTTAAAAATGACAGTGTGAAAGCTGAGAATTTTGTTTAATATCATAAGTAACCTGCTCTGTCTTATCTGTCGACGTGCTGTCAGTGTCCTCTTTGCTCCGCAGTGTATTTTTCACTCTGTGTGGCGTGACAGTGACATGGCGCGTCGAACAAAGCAACAGTAACTAAGGGGGACGGGTCTTTGCGAAGGGTCAATTACATAGACTGTAAACACACTCTCAACAGGTAAATTATTTATTTCTTAAAATGTCTATAAATTTCAACTTTTAGGTTACTAGTTTCCCACCAGTCATGTCTTAAGTGTGAGCAACTCTATTCGGTCGAGGATACTTATCTTCTCTTCTCCATTATAAAATTATGAACACCGAAATTTAAGCACATATGGTCAAGAGTGGCACTGGTCTACCAAAGCTGCCTGCCAGAACATTAAGGTTTGGAAATAAAACAAAACTGCAAAATAATCATAGCTTATCATTTAATCATTTCTGTTATATATAGTTTGACTTTTTTTTGTGTGTGTGCCTATAAATGGATCCACTGCGCTATACAGAGTCACGACAGTTATTCTGTTGTTGCCATGTGTTGCAATGCGTCCAGTGATAAGCACAGATAATTGGCCCACATTGTGTGGTTCTGTCTCAATTTTAGACTTTCTGTCACATTAACAATGACATGCAAGATACGAGAAATCAATTTTACCGTGGGAAGGTTGTGGGTTTGTCAGCTGTGTATTCTGTTGTTAATTAACAGTTCCCTTTCGTGGGAACTATCGACGCTACGTCGAATGACGTGATGGGAACCCTCTGCATTTTGTGTTCGTGAAGCACCTCTGTATCCAACCAATGAGGAAACGTGACGTCAGAGGCGGGTGACGTCACGGATCAGGAAACTATAAAGCATACCCAGAACAAAGAACGCTAGCTTCTGTTGTCTTCAGCAAGCGCTCTCTGTATCTTGTGTGTCTTATTTGGTGTTGTTTGTCTTATCACATATAAATAATCACGATCTCTTCGTCTGAGGACAAGAGTATCTCACACCAATCCATATATTTATATATAAAAAAGACACGTATTATGGCGAGAAACAGCAGTGAAGTGGGAGTGAGTATGCCCAGGCAGCTCTCGAGGGAGCCGTCTGTGTGCACTGTAAAAACTCACTCTAAGGACACTGTGCTCCAGTGTTCCCCGCGGATCGGGTCCCGCTTCTGCTGAGGCAGGGCGGAGGCTCCGTTCGTGGGGTTCACAAATGGATCTGACAGAGGGGTTAGAGACGGGCGCCGCCCTTTCTCTGCCTTCACCTGCCAGGTTCAGTGCCGTCTCCCAGGTGGAAGCACGCTCTGCGGTTTCTTCCCCCGGGTTGAGGCACCGATACTCACATGTCCAGCTCTGAGGAGGTGGATATTGTGATATCGATCATCTGAGGATCGCCACCTCACAGTCACACACATATCGTGTTTCAAAATCACACGTTTATAACAAATCAATCGTGAACAGCAGTTTGATTTTTCCCCTGTGCTACACTACAAAGCGAGTGGGGATACACACGATTTATGTGTCGTTTGCTGGGAGTGGGGCATGCACGTCAGCTCAAAAAAAAAAAAACAACAACAACAACTGACAGTGACAGTGTTCATTCATAAAAATGTCCCGAAGAAAAGTAGCCTATGCACTAGCGGGAGTTTTGTAGCTCCACTCCTGTTGGCTTTATTCTCGAGGGAATAAAAGTCTAAGCTCGGATCTTGCGCTTGCCGAGGCAGCGCGTAGATTAAGTCTGCAAGAATGAATATACGGCTTGGGTCTTGCGTTTGCCGAGGCTGCGCATGTATCACGTGTCCGTAATTATGCATGTGTGTGTGTATGTATATGTATATATATTTATATATTAAGGGATCTGAGCAGACGGGAGTTTCCCTTTCTCTCTTTCCCTAAAATACCTTGCGAATTATTACGAGCTATAATTCTTTTTTGTATTCTAAATATATTCAGTCTGTTCAAAAATATATATTTATATAAGAACTGGCTGCATTTAATTTGAGGATTAAATGAAATATTGAATACATTAAATTCTGAGGAATTTAAAAGAAAGTGTCACCACCCTTGGTCCCCCGCAGAAAGCTTGGGGACAGGGACAGGCGACACAGCCGAAGTCTTTGTGGGGTAACACAGATCTGCGGACTGTAATTATCACCAAGAAGGCTTCGAAGAGGTCCTGATGCCAGTGACGCGGGACATTGGAGGGCAGTCCCCTCCAGAGAGGGTTGGGTATTAAAATACTTGGTACCCATCCCTCTTTGGCGCCCTCAGGGGGCCGTTCTGCTAACCCTGCCACCCAGTGTGCTTCAGGGCGCAGTGGTCTCCACCGATCCTCCGAGGAGGGCCGGTCATCACTTGATTCGGCTGTTCCTTGCCGGTTCGCCGCTTCAAGGTGCCGAGTCAAGTGTTCAAAAAACACCAGAGGCCAGTCTCGAGAGACTGGTTCCCTTTGTAAATAAGGCAGAATGGAAACTTCTCCCAAATATTTCAAAATGGGTGCTGCTCACAATAGAAAAGGGTTACAAATTCGGGTCTCGCCCGCCCCAGTTTAATGGGGTCCTTCCCACAGTGGTGGCCCCCGAGCAGTCTCTGGTAATGGAACAGGAGGTTATGACGCTCTTGCAAAAAGGAGCTATAGAAGGGGTTCTCCTCCCAGCAAGCTGTCAGGGTTTTACAACCTATACTTCATTGTTCCAAAGAAGGGACAGATCAGGTCCGAGGACTGGTTTGTTGTGATAGACCTGAAAGATGCTTACTTTCATGTATCCATCCATCCTTCTCATAGGAAGTTCCTCAGGTTTGCTTTCGGGGACAAAGCTTACCAATACAGAGTTCTTCCTTTCAGCCTATCATTATCACCCTGCACGTTCATGAAGTGCGTGGATGCAGCGCTGGCTCCATTGAGACTCCAGGGCATCCGCGTGCTGAACTATATCGACGATTGGTTGATATTAGCTCAAACAGAACAGTTGGCAGTTCAACATCGAGATGTTGTTCTGTCGCACATGAAAAAGCTTGGGCTGAGGCTCAATGCCAAAAAGAGTGTGCTGGTTCCGAGTCAGATTGCAAACTATCTAGGAGTAATCTGGGATTCTACCACGATGCAGGCGCAGCTGTCTCCTGCTCGTGTGAATTCCATTCTCGGAGCCGTGAATGGGGTGAAGTTAGGCCAGTCACTCACTGTAAAACAGTTTCAGAGACTGTTGGGTCTGATGGCAGCTGCGTCCAACGTGATTACTATTGGCCTTCTGCACATGAGACCCTTACAGTGGTGTCTCAGGACCAAGGGGTTTTTCCCTGAGGGGAAATCCTTTTTGCATGATCAAAGTCACGCGGCGATGCCTTCGTGCTCTGGTCATGTGGAAAAAGCCTTGGTTCCTGTCCCAGGGACCCGTGCTGGGAACTCCTCGTCGTCGCGTAATGCTTACGACAGATGCTTCCCTCACGGGCTGGGGGGCGATCATGAGTGGTCGCTCGGCTCAGGGTCTATGGGAGGACCATCAGCTCTCCTGGCACATAAATCGGCTGGAGATGATGGCGGTGTCTCTAGCACTGAAACATTTCCTCCCAGACCTGAGGGGCCACCACGTGTTGGTCCATACGGACAACACGACGGTGGTCTCTTATGACCAGTCACTCACTGTAAAACAGTTTCAGAGACTGTTGGGTCTTATGGCAGCTGCGTCCAACGTGATAACTTTTGGCCTTCTGCACATGAGACTCTTACAGTGGTGGCTCAGGACCAAGGGATTTTCTCCGAGGAGAAATCCTTTTCGCAAGATCAAAGTCACGCGGCGATGCCTTCGTGCTCTGGTCATGTGGAAAAAGCCTTGGTTCCTGTCCCAGAACCCATGTTGGGGACTTCTCGTCGTCGCGTAATACTTACGACGGATGCTTCCCTCACGGGCTGGGGGGCGATCATGAGTGGTCGCTCAGCTCAGGGTCTCTGGGAGGACCATCAGTTCCTGGCACTTAAATTGGCTGGAAATGATGGCGGTATTTCTTGCAGTAAAATACTTCCTCCCAGACCTGAGGGCATTAAAATGTGGGAGCAGACGCCCTGTCGAGGCAGGGGCCGAGGCCCGGGGAATGGAGTCTCCATACTGAGGTGTGGAGCTCACTTTGGAAAACTTTGGTCGAGCTGAAATCGACCTATTTGCTTCAGGGGAATCAACCCAGTGTCCACTGTGGTTCTCCCTATCTCATTCAGCACCACTGGGTCTGGATGCCATGGTACAGACGTGGCCGAGGCTGCGTCTGTATGCATTTCCCCGTTCGCTCTGCTCCCGGGAGTTCTGGAGAAAGTACGCCAGGAAGGGGTCAGTCTAATATTGATAGCCCTGTACTGGCCAACCAAAATATGGTTCTCAGACCTAGTGTCACTTCTAGATGGCTCCCTGATGGAGCTTCCTCTCAGGCAGGACCTCCTGTCTCAAGCGGGCGGCATGATAATTCATCCACGCCCAGAACTATGGAGACTGTGGGCCTGGCCTTTGAGGGGGCCAGACTCATAGATGCTGCTCTCCCAACTGAGGTTGTGGAGACCATACTCCACTCCAGAGCTCCCTCCACGAGGAAGTGTATGCGGCCATTTTGGCCATACTCCTCTGGGGGATTCCTCGGTAGGTCGAGACCCCCTTTTTTATACGCTCCCTCCGTGGTACTCTGAGGCTGAGGCCTTCAGTACGTACAAGGACTCCGGCCTGGGACTTGGCCGTGGTATTAGAAGGGTTAGCCGAGGCTCCCTTCGAACCACTAGAGGAAGTTTCAGAGAAATTCCTCACCCTTAAAGACCATATTTCTACTGGCTATTTCATCTCTTAAAAGAATAGGAGATCTTCAAGCACTTTCAGCTGCTTCTTTGTGTTTGGAATTCGCACCTGGAATGGTCAAAGCGTTCCTGCACACTAGACCAGGCTATATGCCTAAGGTCCCCACCAAAGTCCCAGGTTCCATCGTACTTTAGGCCTTCCATCTTCCTCCATTTACAACTTCGGATCAGGAGAAACTCAATCTGCTCTGCCCAGTGAGGGCTTTAGATGCATATGTCCACAGAGCTGCCCTGTGGGGCAAAACAATCAATTGTTTGTGTGTTTTATGGGTCTCATTAGAAAGGAGGTCCAGCATCTAAGCAGAGAATGAGCAAGTGGGTGGTCGAGGCTATCTCACTTGCTTATGAGGGGGCCGGACAGCCATCTCCATTAGCTGTCCGTGTTCACTCGACTAGGGGTATGGCGGCCTCAAAGGCCTTAATGTCAGGAGTATCCATTAATGACATATGTGGTTCTGCTGGATGATCATCCCAGCACACATTTATTGGTTTTACAACCTGGACATAGGCTCCTCTCCGGGGTCCTCAGTTCTGTCTACAAGATAACAGACAGGTACTTGGTGATACGGCGTAGTTGGGATAGCGTTCCCATCACGTCATTCGACGTAGCGTCGATAGTTCCCACGAAAGGGAACGTCTCGGGTTACAGATGTAACCCCTGTTCCCTGAGTAAGGGAACGAGACGCTACGTCGAATGACGTGATGGGAACCCTCTGCATTTTGTGTTCGTGAAGCACCTCTGTATCCAACCAATGAGGAAACGTGACGTCAGAGGCGGGTGACGTCACGGATCAGGAAACTATAAAGCATACCCAGAACAAAGAACGCTAGCTTCTGGAATATGTCTGAAGCAAGACGCTCACAGGTATGCCAGGGGTATGGCAATGTGACGTAGCGTCTCGTTCCCTTACTCAGGGAACAGGGGTTACATCTGTAACCCGAGACGTCTTCAAGCTGTGGGTAAAATGTCTACAGAACAAAATGATGAGCAGGAGATTTAATTTAATTAATTTATATTGTAAAATGTCACTTGTCATTATAAAATGATATGTTTAGACATTGTTACAGACACAAAAGGCAAACATAATGTTGCTGCAGCATGTACGGATTTCACAAGCCAGGAAAAAAAAATATTTAGCAATTAATGAAGTAAAATGGCAGCAAAAACTATGACAAAAGAATAGGTGGAGGTGTTTATCAGCGACAGGGACTGGGAGGAACTGGTCAAGGAAAGCTGAACGCAGCAAAATACAGAGAAAATGAAAGCCTGGCCCAGAGCGTCCAGGTGCGTAAAGCTTGTTCCCAGTTGACACTATATCATGTCTTAGTAAGATGATATTTAAATGCTTAGTTTTATGACCAAAGCATTGTAGTTTTAAAACATGTAATGCCATGCAATACAATGATGATTGAAAGATGAACAAATAATGTTCCCTTAAAAGCCTCATGATTTAGCAAAATACAGAGAAAATGAAAGCCTGGCCCAGAACGTCCAGGTGCGTAAAGCTTTTTCCCAGTTGACACTATATCATGTCTTAGTAAGATGATATTTAATGCTTAGTTTTATGAGCAAAGCTCTGTAGTTTTAAAACATGTAATGCAATGCAATACAATGATGATTGAGAGATGAACAAAGAAATGTTCCCTTAAAAGCCTGATGGATCATATTTGATACTCATATTTTAACATGATTTTTTATTATGTATGTTTTATTAATGTAAAATTATGTGTGGATAATCAAGTAAACCTCAAGTACTGTAAAGTTGCTTCAGTCCTGTTCATCTTGAAATATTACTAACAATATAAAAGTTATTCTTACGTTTACATTTATAAAAACCAGTAAAAATTTCACAGCAACAACACACAAAAACCACAACGTGAAGGTTGACTTTTTTACAGTTATACTAAAAGGCCTTTTACTTGCTAAAAAAGTGTAAACTATCAATCAGATGACAGAGGCCATGAAGTACATTGTGTGCAACAGGTTTTTCAAGCAAAGTTTTGATCATGTTGATAATTTAGAGGCCTTCAATTTGTGTATTAATTATTATACAGTATGATACAACTCTACAGTATAGAGTTAACGCATAAACAAGAAAACTGATGCAGAGATCTACCAGAGTAATGAAAATGGGCGCGACTGCCACTGTCATATTTACCTTTCTTAATCTCTCAAATTAAGTTAATCTCTCGAATTACCTTTCAGAGTAATTTTACAAGCATCATTCTCACACAATGAGGAAGGGCCTAGATAAATTCAGAAATAGATTGTATATTGACATAGTTCTATTATTGTTTACAAAATAAAACATTAAATGCATCACATTTACAAGCAATTTATACTGGCATTAACTTCAATATATCGTTAATAAAATGTAAATAATACTATAGTGCCACTATCTTGTTGATTTGAGTGTTTAAATGTATGTATTGGAAAATAACCACCAAATAATTATAAAAAGTCTCTATAGAAAACTGCTTCTGAAATAAAGTCAGAACTCTAATTGGTATTTTTTTTACGGCCCATGCGAGATTATATTATTTGATGGAGTTACTTTTCTGTTGTTTAGCATTGTTTTTTTGTTTTTTTCCACAATAGTTTAGCCCACAATCTGCTGATTGTTAAATATCTTTTCATTTTTCATAAATTACTTTTTAAAATTGTATAATTTGATTGTGATTAGTGACATTTTAAATACATAAACAAATAGTCACAGAACATTATTTATGTACATTTGGAATTAAAATGAATTCACTACATTTTTTATTGGGAAATTCATTGAAAAGTGAGGCCCGTGTTATGTGAATGTTCCAGATAAGGGTGGACTCATAGTATTGTAAATCTGACAATGAATTGTCTGGCATGTGCCCTAAAATAGTTACCAACGCAATTAGACGTCAGTACGTCAATATTTATACAACCTTTTCTTTAGCAAATATTTGACACGCTGAAAACTCCTTAAATGAATTGCACGGAACGAAACAGAATGTTCTGGTTTTCTCATGATTTCCTGAGTTTTTGCTTTAAGCCAATTCAGATGCTGTGACATAACCTAAAGAGGGTTGTGCTACCAAGACAACACAATTACTGATAAACTGAAACTTGAAATTTGTGACGATGGATGGTCCAAAATTGGTCAAAAGTTTTAAAAGCAGTTACAGAAAACGTTTGGTGGAGGCATTGTTGTTAAATAAGGATCTACAAGTTAAACTCATGTGTTCGCTTACTTTCTCCATCCTGCATTGATTTTTTTTCAATAAATTTTAAATGAACTTTTGTGTGATTAGTCAGACTGTGCCTATATTTGTGTTAAACTGAGATCAGACATTTTAAGTGCACTTAAAGCAGAAATACAGATATTTTCAAAGGGTTCACAAACATATTCTTTCCACAGTGACTCCAAATGGGACAGATACAAAATAACCAAAATTCCAATAATTTTCTGTATTTATTCATTCATTGACAGTTTATTCTGACTTTATTGGCCTCTGTGTTTTGAACTCCAAGTAAAATCTTTACATGCAAAGTTCAGACATACAGTAAACACTTCCCTGTTGTGCAAGTACATGCACTAGATAGATATATATATATATATATATATATACAATTGCATCATGAATGAAATAAGAACATTTGTATACCAATAATCATTCACAAACTAAACTGGCAAATATGGTGTGCTATATTTTGTTTGTTTTTTGAAAATGTCATTGGGATAATCATAGATAGCTCTGTATATGAATAAGGTCTCATGAAAAATGCAGCAAGATCACATTCATTTTGAAAATCTAATTCTAGACTACAAAAGGTTAGAGGTCATGTTCAACCCAATCTCACAGAAAAACGACAGTTTTACAAGGTGCAAATTTCATATGAATTTGTATGAGGTGCTCATATGAATGAGATTGTATGAAAACGAATGAGCGAACAATTCGACAAAATGTAAAATAGTTACAAATTGCCATGAGATTGTATTGGTCATGTCATGCATTTTTTTTTTTAATTCTATTCCTTGAAGTTCACTTATAATACTTGGTCTAAATGTATTAATACATGAGCATTTTCCACCAGTCTCTGACCCCTATGACCAATTCACTCCACTTTATGGACGCTCACCCTTTAAGACTTCAATATAAACGACCACTCTTATACTTTAATAAGTAATTTTTTTTTTTTTTTTTTTTTTGCTGAGAAGTAACAATAAATGCTCTTTTTGGAGGATGTTTTGAGTTCTGAAACTTTGAGTTTTTTTATAGTACAGTGACCTCTTATATAGCCTATCAAAATATCAAGGAAAACTTGATTCCACATGACACGACCCTTTCAAATTTTCTGTGATGTCAAACAACAGGCAACCGCACTTCTGGGTTCTTCAAATGAGCAGCTTTTTATCGATTGACATGAGAAGTGCTACGGTTCTAATTATCTGTTTTGGCATTATATCGTTGGAGCTGTGGCACAGACAAGTGGTGTGGCCCAAATATAAACAGCTGCTGTGCTCAAGGAGACCCAGGTTGAGTCTGGCTCAAATCATGTCCCAGTCCCTTTCCTATATTCTCTCCACAAAAAATAGTTTTAACTTTATTCATTATTTCATTTATGTAACAGGATATTCTAAAGCCTGAGGCATGACATAAAAGTAAAAGCAGATATTCAACGCATCTTTATTGCTTAAATACACATTAGCAAATTTGAGAAAACTTTATGGAGCTTAAGTTCGGTATGTCGACATTAGGGGTGGGCTATATTTCACACGATTAACCGGTAGAAATTTGTCAGCCGTTAGAGATTTTGGACTATTGTCAATATCGCGGTTATGTGATGTTGCTGTGCTGCGCGGTCACGAAATATCATCATTTGCATGCATTTTTAAGCAAGTTATTTTAAACTGTTGAAACGCAATAAGCAGCGAAGGACAACTCAATTTGCTATATGTGCACACTGTCTGAGAGAGGGTTTCTGAGTGCTGTCTCAGAGACGCGCGCACATGAAGGCGCTGCTCATAGAGTGTGTGAGTACTGAACCGAGTTATTTTTGCTGCCTAATTGGGCTTCAATGGTTAAATACACATATTTATGTTTCAAAATGCCCGTCTTTCCAAGTATCCTCGTAAACAGTCATTTATGTCTTAAGTGAATGTAAACAGTTGAGAAAGAAAACGCATGTGTAACAGTATATTCGGTCTTAAGGCCTTTGCACACTGAGTCCGAAATTTTCGCATGCGTTTTTTCGTATTCGTAATCCTAAAAATTCGTCACGCACAGAGACCTTGCACACTGAGTCCGATGCATATTAATGAATGCGTTGCGAAAAAAAACGTAAAACATTACAAAATGAAGTCTTCAAGCAGTGAGCACGATTTAGTTGTCCTCTCTCTCCTTAAAAAGAGGAAATATGGGTCCATCCAATTTCGCGATTGCATAGAGAGAAAGAGTTTCACCTCATCAAGGAGCTGCGTGATTATCCCGAGCGTTTCAGTTTACTTCAGGATGTCAGTGGCTAAGTTTGATGCTTTGCTTCTGGCACAGTCTGTCTTTGTATTCCGCACGTTGTTTGTCATTCAGTGCTGCTGTTTTGTGCTGCAGGCAACGTGGATCAAATTGTCAGACGGCATTTGGGATTTTTGCGTTCGCGTACGGTGGCTCTGAATTGTCAAAACGTCTCTCAAAATGCGTGCCACGGATGCGAAAAACGCAGAAAATCGAACCTGATCCGAATATTTTTTTGACGGACGAAAGTTTCGGAGGCAGTGTGCAAAGGTGATTGACATAACGTGAGGTCGAATTTCGCATGCGAATTTCGGACTCAGTGTGCAAAGGCCTTTAAAGTGACAGCACACCTAATAAACCTGCTGTCATCTGTCATTAATGTTAAAAAAAAAACAACAGAAAAAACTTTTTTTTGTTTTTTTTACAATTTATGTAGGCTAGTATTTCTTATTTAGTGCTTGAAGTTTTTCAGGTAGGTCTATTTCTTTGTTCTATTGTAGTTTGTTGTCCTATTACTTGTATTTAGTTTCTTTGTTCTTATTTTATCACTGGCTGTTTACTTGCCTTCAGTATGCTTGTTTTTTGTTGTTGTTTTTTTAAACATAGGCTAGTAGTTTTTTGTGATATTGAAATTGATTACAACAATTATGAAAATTTAATGGTATCAAATATATATATATATATATATATATATATATATATATATATATATATATATATATATATATATATATATCGTTATCATGAAATAAAATTACTCATATCATGATATAAGATTTTGATCACATCGCCCACCCCTTTTTTCATTTAAATACACATTTGATCACATAAATAATAATTTTTTATATTGTTTAGGTTTAATAAACAATGTTTTTGAATTTAAAGTTACTTATATGAATGCTAAGTTAGAGCATTCAAAATCAACAACAACATTTTCATATTTTTTCATCTTTGAAAAGATTTCATTCTCATATATTTTCATAAATAGCCAATACCGCAGTGGTGCCGAGACCAGGTCCTGTTATATCAATGATGATCATTTGGTGTTATAGGACCAAAGGTATAATACCAAATGTATTGTCACCACAATTATGGTTCAAAATGTAAAATCAGCGCAACAGCTCTGTTTCTGGGTTCCAGAAGATCCCAGAAGTGTCGCTGCCAAACGTTTGTTGGTAAACTGTAATCTCATCTAGGGGAGTAAATTATACAAAGAAAATAAATTGAATTCACTATGATCACAGACACTCTCATGCATAAGAGCTGGTTATAATAACAGCAAAGAATGGAAATGCTGAGGTCATTCCATTGTAAATGTGCTTTCCTGATGCAATCCTGTGATTGGACTGCAGTCACAAGACAAACAGGCTGCAGGTGACTAATTAAAGTAATCTTGGCTTGCTTCACAGCCATTAGACTCTTTTAGTCTGTTCTTTTATGAAGTAATTTAATTTGTCCATGGAAGCTGTTGTCTTCACGCAAGGCATTTGTATTTTTAGCGCATTACAAACCACAAATAAGATGCATGATTGAAGGGGTTTTGTGGAATAGTGTGCTTACATAGAAGTGT
This sequence comes from Megalobrama amblycephala, assembly GCF_018812025.1. Classification (NCBI taxonomy): domain Eukaryota; kingdom Metazoa; phylum Chordata; class Actinopteri; order Cypriniformes; family Xenocyprididae; genus Megalobrama; species Megalobrama amblycephala. The sequence continues at coordinate 39,221,301 of NC_063046.1, forward strand.
TGTTATAAACCAGACATTCCAAGCAATGTGTTACAAAATTGTTTTCATTAGAAGACTACCTAACCTAACTATGTCTAAATGTATCCTTGCCAAACAGATCACATAAAACGATTCATAATGGTTTAAACATTCTTTGGATTCAGTCTTATCTGTGCTGTGTAAACATCCCTACATGTTGTTTGCCTATTTGTTTGAAATAATTATGTAAATTTGATGTTGAAGGATTTTACCTGACATTCTATATGACATGTAAACATTCTAAGACTGGGTAAAACTGGTTAAAATAGGGCTTATATATTCTGTATCTGCCTCTTTTTTTTGTTTTTAAGGAGAAAGACTTTCATTATGCTTTTTAATAAAAGGTTGCTAAGAGACATGATATTAACGCATTCCCACAACAAGGTAAATATTTGGAGTTTTTACAGTTGTTCTTAAACTATAACTTAAAAAAAACACAATGCTACTTTGGCCAGATAAGAGAACATGACATGACATAACTGTGCAGTTCTTTTACTTTTCAATGCTAACCGATAGTCGTTTGTATGTAGGTCACAGTGAACAGAAGAGCTCCAGACATCACATTATGTTCTTTGAAAGCATATCATGTGTCAGCCGGACAAGAACAAGATCGGTATAGCCCAAGATATGCAGTTAGTGGAGGGGAATGGGGTTGGCAAATGGGCCAAGTACAACGTAAGTGAAAGGCATGCACAAAGCTTAAAGAGCCTAATCACTGGAGATGTGATTCTCATTGAAAAGAGTATGCCAACGCTCAATCTTCTTGTCTTTGTTCTTTAGGCATTCGTACCAGTGCTTCAAACGCTCACCTTTGGCAGTGATTCCCAGCTGGCAGCCTCCTGATCATAAAATATTAGTGGTATTAAAACAGCTTATTACCAATACAATATTTAATTTCAATAGGGGAATGAGATGAAAGTCAGTGATGAATGGTCAATTTGAAGTCAATTTAATGACAACCGTTTACACCTAGTATCAACATCTTTTCTGGTTGATCCGATCACAAGTAGACATTGCTAAATATACATAAACCAAAATTTTCCATTTTCCAAGGGTTCCATCGCCCTTAAGTCAATAGGTTCTTTGAATGGGTTTTTGGTTAAATGCTTGAAATATTATGTCACATTTTATTTTATGACATAAAATACATCAGTAATCGTTACATGTCTCTTTGTTTTGGACTCTCTCCAGAAGATCAGAGCTAAAAACTATGATCTTGGCTGAGGACCGTCTTTGGAGCCTGCGGCAAAATGGTTGGCCTTTGGAGAGGTATGCAGAGGATTTTCTCAAGCTTTCCCATCAGGTGAGCTGGCCTGACACCTCCCGCAGTGTTTTGGGATGGGACTGGATGGGGATACGTTAATTCGTTATAGCGAGCCAGCTTGTTATTTCTCTTTAGTCGATAAATCTCTATTTAAACGGTTCAAATTTTGAAGTAGAAGAAGTTAAAGAAAAGGAGTGTCTTCCTCATCCAGCCCCCTCTGAGACACACTTGGCCTTGTAAGCTCACCCCACGCCGGTGCCCTCCACATACCGCTCCAAGGGATCCATCCATTCCTGACCTCCTGTGTTTCCCCGTTTCCAAAACTGGGTTTCTAACAGCACTGAAGTCTGCCTCCCTTCCTCCGTCTATGGCTTCTAAGACCATCCCAGTCCTCAGCCCAGTGAAAACGCAGGCCGCATCGCACGCTAGCCTGCAGGCCACCCTTCCAGAGTCTCATCCCAAAATGGCCGCCACCCTTCCAGAGTCTCGTTCCAAGATGGCCGCAGCCCTTCCAAAGTCTCTTCCTGTCATGGACATCACCATTCCAGAGTCTCGTCCCAACATGGCCACCATTCCAGAGCCTTGTTCCATCATGACCGCCATTCCAGAGTCTCATCCCGTCATGGCAGACGAGACATTCTTGAATAATTTATTGGATACACACTGGTATGTTATTGTAGGGACACTGACTTTATATTTTCACACCCCAAAACATGAACTGTGATAGGTTGCATTACATGTCAGTCAAATGTCCTCTTGGGCGGTGCTTGGCCAATGAAAGCTGCGATAGGTTCCAGACCTTCTGCCATCAGTCAGTATTGTATACCACTATGTAAAGCGACCTTGAGCTATGGAAAGGCACTATATAAATAAAACTTATTCTTCTTCTTCTGAACGTCTGGCTACGCAAGACTATATTTGTGATAATGTAATGAAACATGCCAAATTGTGTGGAAATAATTTTTGGCCAGGCTGTCATACAAAGATGTTATGAACATATGCAAAAACAGGACAGAACCAGCAAAATATTAATAAATGAATATGTTGTATTCAATGTATGCTTTTTCCTGTTAGTTTTTTGTCCCAACATGGCCACCATTCCAGAGCCTTGTTCCGTCATGACCGCCATTCCAGAGTCTCGTCCCGTCATGGCAGCCGCGCATGTGCCCCTAGGTGTATTGGTGGAGTATGAGGGTATGTCTTGGAGCCCAGATATGGCTCCAGCCCCTGAGTCCGCTCCAGCACAGACTCCAGCCCCTGACCACAGTCCAGTGCAGGCTCCAGCCCCTGACCAGAGTTTGTTAATGGCTTCAGCCCTTGAGCATGTTACAAAGTCCATTCCAGTATGTTCTCCAGAGTCTGCTCCAGAAAGTTCTTCAGAGTCCACTCCAGAACTTCTCCAGGCCTACAAACGCCTAGCCAATGCCCACGGAGGCCACACCACCATGGCATCTTGAACTACCTTCTTCACTGTGGACCTCTGAGTCTTCAGTGGCCTCGGAGGCTCCAGCACCCCCTGTACCTCAGTAGTCCCCTAAGTCTCCAGTGCCCTCGGAGTCTCCAGTGCCCCCTGAACCTCCATGGATCACTGGGCCATCTGTGCCTTCCTGGCTTCCTGAACTGCCTGCTCCTCCCTGGTTCCTGGTACCACTGGTTCCGCCCTGGAGGCTTCCTGTTCTGTCGAAGACACTCCAAGCCAGCCTTCAGGGCACCCTCCCTCCCACACCTATTGACTTTATTTGGCACGAGGACGCGCCTTCTGGGAGGGGGAGGTAATGTTACATGTCTGTTTGTTTTGGACTCTGTTTGATTTTCATTGGTTCCCTTGTTCCTTTGTTCAGTTTCCCGCCACTCCTTAGTTGTAATGGTCACCTTAATTATGGTTCATTCATTACCAGCTGTGTTTGTTCAATTAGTCTTTAAACTTGCATAACATTCTTGAATAATTTATTGGATACACACTGGTCTGTTATTGTAGGGACATTGACTTTATATTTTCACGCCCCAAAACATGAACTGTGATAGGTTGCATTACATGTCAGTCAAATGTCCTCTTGGGCGGTGCTTGGCCAATGAAAGCTGCGATAGATTCCAGACCTTCTGCCATCAGTCAGTATTGTATATCACTATGTAAAGCGACCTTGAGCTATGGAAAGGCACTATATAAATAAAACGTATTCTTCTTCTGAAGGTCTGGCTACGCAAGACTATATTTGTGATAACGTAATGAAACATGCCAAATTGTGTGGAAATAGTTTTTGGCCAGGCTGTCATACAAAGATGTTATGAACATATGCAAAAACAGGACAGAACCAGCAAAATATTAATAAATTAATATGTTGTATTCAATGTATGCTTTTTCCTGTTAGTTTTTTGTTTTTCTATGCATTTTTTTTTTTTTTTTTTTTTTTTGCATAGTAAAATAAAACCTGTATCTGTCTTTTTGCCAAATACTTTTGTCAGATAAATATCTCAACCAGGTTTAGTTTTTTGTTCTCCCTCATTTTTGAAATATTTAAAGTCCCCCTGTGGTGAAAATCAAGCTTTTAATGTTGTTTATATGTCTATGTGGTGTTTTTAATATGCTTTAAGACAAACCATGTGCAAATTCATAAGTCAACACCATTGCTGAGTATTTTCTCTTTAAAACTGAAGTGAACCAAAGACATTCCGAGTAACCAATCACGTCAACGTGTGATTGTCAACAAGTGGATCTCCGAGTGGAGGCAGGGCTAACTTGCACATTTATAGAACCGTGTATAATATATGAGGCAAGGGTGTAGAGTTACATTCATTGTTAATGCATGAAGATTTTTTTTCCCAAGGAAAAAACATTTAAATATGTAATTTTGGTGATCAAAGATGAGTTTTAAGGGATAAAATTATTGACTACAGGGGGATTTTAAAAAATATTAAATATTTTTCTCATATTTCGAACTTGTAGGGTCATTAAAGACAAATATCTCCTCCTGGCCACTACTGTGCATGCAGAAGACATGTTGATACCAGGTGTAAACAGCAGTTTGTCTCACCTGACCAGATCAGCCAAGACAGAAGTTAATACCAGGTGTAAACATGGATTCAGAAAAACTGGATACAATGACATATAATGATATATGTTACAAAATAAAAGTAAATACCTATATAATCGTTGGATTTGCCAATGTCGTAGTCCCATACTGAGATATCAAGAGTCTTTTTGGCCAGCTCTGCATGCTTAATTTCATAGCTGAATTCCTGCAACAAAAAAAGTTCACATGGCAAAGCAAGGGAAATCTTAGAAACATGGTAAAAAGATCAAAATAGCAAGCACAGATTATTTAAACATAACTACTTAGTTATAATAATAATATTTTTTATTTTAATATTAATATTATTAATATTAACATTAATCACAGATTTTGCTATGAAGTGCTGAAATTCATCAATATACTTATTTTTCTGACAAAATCTATTGAGTTCATTCTGAAGAAAAGAAAACAAAACAATATGTAATTATCAAAGCCTTCCACCTAAAGAGAGAAAAGCATTAAATTAGCCCAAACATTTTCCTAAGTCAGGGATTCCCAAACTACTTTTTTTCTTTTTCTTTTTCAGCGGAACGTCTTTGGCATAAAATCAGGAATACTTAAAGAAAATATTTTAAGTTAATATTTCAATAATTTAGCACATTTTCCATGTTCACAGTTCTCTGATGTTGGTTAATGTCACATGACATGAAAGTAAATATTTCAATTTTCTTAGTGTTTTATTTTGATTGTTTTTATTTTGAAATTATTGAATTTATTGAACATATTGAATGTTAACACAAGAACACACAGTATCTCAGACAACACAATCCAGAGATTTAATCAAATCCGCAAATGTTTTTAAAGACCCAAATTAGCCAGAGATGAATTATCAAAATTGGAAGATCTTGGTATAAGCCTATGTCATAACCAGATGGATTAAGCGAGGTACAGTGAACACACTCCTGCTCCTGAACTTTAAAGGGTAGTTCACCCAAAAATTAAAAATCTGTCATTTACTCACCCTCAAGTTGTTCCAAACCTGTAACTGTTTTTTTTTTTTTCTGCTGTACACAAAGTAAGATATTTGAAAGAATGTTTGTAACCAAGCAGATCTTGCCCCCCATTGACTACCATAGTAATAATGGGGGGCGAGATCTGTTTTGTTACAAACATTCTTCCAAATATCTTCCTTTGTGTACAGCAGAAAAAAGAAATGAATAGAATAACCCGGCCAAACTTTTGTATTTGTGTTTGCATTTCTCTGGATCACAGTACTCTGATGTAGAGTGTACACACCAAGAAATAAACAACTATTTGTTTAATTATGTGTCTGCATTACAAGTTGACAAAGTACCTCATTAAACTCTGGGTTGAGTGTCTTCTTCTTGGTCTGCGTCTTGTTCTTCGCTTTCTTCCCCATATCAGGTTTCAGACATCTATTCATAGAAATATGCACATTTTCAAGAATTTGTTTTAAATTTTAAAACATAAATCTAATTCTATGAGCATAGAAATGCTTACTGTACTGAGTCCTTTTACAGTACAGTAACTAATTATACTGTACATTAGGAATTATATATTTTAATATTTTTGAATGCCTTAACTTATATGAGTGTTTCCTAAACATAGAGAGAGACTCACATTTTGACAAAGGGATCAGAGTAGCCATTTGCATCCATTGCTGCTAAGTGAACACAGCGTATAACACCTACAATGAGACGACTCTGCTGGCTGTTGTACATGAGGGATATCAGGATACGTCCTCTCTCTTCATGCTCAGTGCCTTCTTTTCCAGTCTAAACAGGTACAAAAATAGTAGTGTGGATGATAATGATAGCACAGGAGTGTTTATTGCAAATTTACTTATTGTAGAAACACCTCATCCTATAAATAGCACATGGATGTTATTTCATTCTACTACTGCTGGTATTTGCAGATTAAATATAACAATGACGAACAAAATACACAGGATGCACAAAATAATGGAATCAGTACATGAAAAGGCTCTAATATAAAAAGCATGGGGTTGGGTTTATGTGTCACCTGGCCTAATCCGCAAACCTTTGTTAATGATACCCTTGAGAAAAAGCATTTAATTGTATTGAATGCGTACTTGTAGTGTACTTTAAATTTCAAAAGCATGTTTTTAAAAAGCTATACTTGCAGATAATATAATATAAATTAATTAAAAGGCCACTTAAAGAGAGTGCACTTTCATGACAATGTTTTCTAAACTTAAGTGCACTTTACAAATGTCAAATTAAAGGTTTTACTGTAAAGTATATTTTAAATATTTTTTTTAATAATCTTTTGTCATGCTCTTTGTGGGTGTAATCTGGGTTCGGGCCAAAATTCCAAGCTCGGAGCCCTTCCCCCGGACAGCACGCCAAATACGCATAACTTTCACTCTATTTAATTCTATGTAAATGTGAACTCATGAAATCTAATTTAAAGTTAATATATTTTAAATGCACTAAATTGCAAATTCATAATAACAATGCTTTTATTACAACTCTTGGATTGTTTGGCATGGTAATAGGTATGACAATGTTGATATATTTTGTCTTGGCGGAATAGATCTGCTACACTGCTGTTTTTACTGCTGCTGCTGTGGAGCAAGTATGGGACTTGCCACTGCCAGTACGTACACGACACACTGTTGTGAGCAAGTAAGACATGCTGCTGCTGTACAATATAGCGTACATCAGTGGTTCTCAAAATGTTTAGAGTTGAGTACCCCTAAGGCATTTAACATCCTTCTGCGTACCCCCTCTCTTCCACTTAGGCTGCAGTCACACCTTTTCCATAAGGTACATTATTTGCCACTTGATTGATTTCCTAGTGCATTTTTACCTTTATAAATACCTACAGTGGCAAGAAAAAGTGTGTGAACCACTTGCAGAATCTGTGAAAATGTGAATAATTTTAATAAAATAAGAGAGATCATACATGTTATTTTTTATTTAGTACTGTCCTGAGTAAGATATTTTACATAAAAGATGTTTGCATTTAGTTCACAAAACAAAACAATAGCTGAATTTGTTAAAATGGCCCATGAACAACCATCACAAAACAAAAAAACAGTCGTGGATCATCCAGGTAACCACACACAGTATTAAGAATCAATGGTTCACATACTTATGAATGGGGTTATTTTAATAAATCCAGCTATTGTTTTGTCTTGTGAACTAAATGCAAACATCTTTTATGTAAAATATCTTACTCAGGACAGTACTAAATAAAAAATAACATGCATTTTGTATGATCCCTCTTATTTCATTAGAATTATTCACATTTTCACAGATTCTGTAAGTGGTTCACATACTTTTTCTTACCACTGTATATGAAAAAAAAACTATGTTTTAAATAAAAAAAAAGTTAAATATAGAAATGGTAAAAATGAAGTCATACTTATTAAACGAAAACCGCCAGTAGGTGGCGGTAAGGCACTGTCTTATGAGTGAGTCATCGAGTCATTCATTCATTCAGTAACAAGCAAGTGGCTGTATTTAGGAATGGGTCATTGAATCATTGACTCTCACGATTCAGTCTGCAGATTTGTTCACGAAACACCACTGTGTGTTGCTTGGAGACCAAAGACTTTATATACAGTCTTAAAGGGACTTTGTTGGAAATAAACAACAGTTCTTCTGTGGCATTCTTTGGAACTACTATTTCGTTGCAAAATAGAGCAAACAATACTGACAAGACTGTTTAAAATGTACATCACTTAATATTACCCTTCTGTTTGTTGAACTATTGTATAAAATCAATGTCACATTTGAGATCATGTGGATATTTGGGAAAAAATGCATTATTGCTTGTATATTATCAACATTAAAAACAAGAACTCACACAGGGTATGTTTTTATATCAAAGAGAGTTTGAGTTTTAAATCGATCTCAGTGCACAATCTCTCTATAGGTTGTTTGTTCTTCATGCTAATAAGTGCTACATCCCCACTTTTACATTGTCGAAAACAGCAGTAATTTAGCGCGATCTGCTAAGGCTAACCTATCATATGCATGCTGCTTGTGCGGATGCAGTCAGTTTTGATCACAAAAGATGAGGTAGGTTTGATTGGATGTTATGTATTTACAGCATTTTGGCTGCTAGAAATACATGCTCGGTTTTAATGTTATTTTAAGGAAGTGTAGAATGATATGAAATGGCAAAACTCAGCATTTTGTTCACGTACCCTCTCTGTCACCTCACACACCCCCAGGGGAACCACTGGCGTGCATAAATTACCCATAGCAGATCTATACAGGTGGAGCTGGGGAAGGTGGAGGGTTTCTGAAAGTGCGCGGCACTGCTAAGGCAAATCCTACCAATGTATTTAAAGGTTGAGCAAGCAAACTCATTGGCTACTGATACAGCAGGAACCAATCAGCTGTGCCCTATAAAGGACCTATTAGCCTGCACCATATAGAATTTCATGACAGAACTTTGTGTATAAATATATATATATTATAGAAATGACAAGTATATTTTCGTTTACCATGCTTGTCAGTACATTCAGCATAAACTTTAACCATATTTCAAAGATAATACTACTAATTATGAAATTACATATAAAGATGTACTTAAGTGGGTCAAAAAGCACTCTAAATTTCAGCAAATTGCATTGAACACAATTTTAATCAATAATATATTTTCATTTAATTGCAACTAACGTGCAATTAAGTGTGAAAAAAACATTACATTCAGTTTGCACTTAAGTACATTGTTTTAAAGAATATTATTTGTATAAGAAGTTTCTCTTTGTGCACTTCTTTATATAATTAGCCTACATATAACTGAATAACGCAAATTATACTGCATATATATTGCAGACACATGTCATTCTGTAAGCCGAATGTGCCTTAATCTTAATGTAAATACATTGTTAGGTGTTTTCGATCATTTAGAATACCTCTATAAATATGAGTATAAATATTTACCTCATCCTCATAGAGGGTGATTCCTCGTGCACCACCTGCAGTTGATGTTCTTTTTGTCTATTCAAAGAGAGGCAAAAAAAATTCATTACGTACGTAACAGGAATATATTATCAGATAATTCATTGATGGTTGTTAATAATAACCATATCTGTGTGGGGTATATGAGTATGAAGCATGAAGCACTCACTTGGACAACCCTTTCTAAACACACATTAAAGTTTTTCTTCTGATTGACCTTGAGTTTTTTCAGTGCAACTCTGGTTTCTCCAATAAACTCATTGTGGCCAAACTTGTCTTCATCACAGACAGATATTCTGCACAGACATAAGTAAAATCCCTTAAACAGTTAAATGTGTATCCAAGATTACTGAATGTCCAATACATAAAATATATCACTTTCAAAACAAGAACGGGTACTTTATTTAGTCCATGATTAGCTAATTAACTGGCAAGTATTGTTATTGTTAACTAAAACTATTAAAAATTGTTTTCAGCAATTGAAATAAAGTTTAAATACAATAAAATATAAATATTAGATGAAAAACTAAAATGTAAAAAACTATAAAAAAATTGAAATGTTGCTGTGCAGTTAAGTTGAAGTACTAAAATTACTAAAACTGAAATAAAAATTGAAGCTAGATTGCTACATTTTATCAAAATAAAATGACTAAAATTTTAATCAAAAATAAATAAAGCGAATGTAAAATATTAATATCTAGTAAACATATTTAGTAATGCTTTAAACAAATTGATGTTATCAGAGTCAAAATGTTATATTATCAACTTAATTTACTATATGACCAAGAGATGTACATTGCATTTAGGTTACACATCAGTTCTTGCTTTCCCTGGAAATCAAACCCATGACTTTGGTGTTGCTAATGCCGTGCTATTTGAGCTACATTTTTCCACATCTTCCACACAATTAGAAAATGTCAATTTGAGTGTGACTAACAAAGGAAACAACTATGGCAACTGTACTAGAGCACTGTTTGTGAATGTACTAAAGTAGACTTAAACCTGAGGGTCTTGCGCTGCATATCCTCATCTGTCAGGCCATGGTACACCAGCGTCTCATTCCAGTTTGGGTTGCGAGTATTGCGTAGGGTCTTGGTACGTAATTTATTTGACTGCATTGACAAAAAAGATGTTCTGTTTAACCTTAATTGCTTGACCAGAACAAGTATAACTTTTGCATAATTGGGGCCTGTCTCACGAAGCTAATTGGTTTTGAGTTGACAAACCTAAACAGGATCAGTGATCTCAAAACGTCACTGTACATGTAGTAAAGTTACTCTGTAGCATGTGCACAAGAATGTGACATTTACAATGAACAGCCAATCATGTGAAGTGAATTTATTTAGTTTAGAATTAGTATACAGTACATCCACAACGAGCTTAAGAGAAAACATATAAGCTCAGTCAATTTAAACGCTTAGAAAACCCTTTGTAGATTAAATCCAAAAGTATTGGCAGTGACAAAAATGCAAAGTTTGCTGCTTCAGAATTTGTAGATTATTTTTGAAACTGGAAAAAAAATAAGCATTTCATAACTTTTAATGGCTTTTATTGGCAAAAACATTCAATATACAGTATGCAAAGAGTCATTACTTTCGGTGTTGGCCCTTCTTCTTCATAACCTCTGCAATTCGCATTGGCATGCTGGATGTCAGCATCTGGGCCAAATCCTGACTGATGCCGTTCCATTATTCCCTTATTAGTGCTCGGAGTTGATCACAATTAGTGGACTTCTGTTTGTCCACTCGTCTTTTGAGCATTGACCACAAGTTCTCTATGAGATAAAGATCCAGGGGGTTGCCTGGTCACAGATCCAAAATTTCAATGTAATAATCTCTGAGCCACTTCATCATCACTCTTGCCTTGTGACACAGTGCTTCATCATGCTGGACAAAGAACAGATCATCACTAAATTGCTCCTGGATCAGTGGGAGAAGTTGCTCTTGTAGGACATTTTGATACCATTCTTTATTCATGTCAGTGTTTTTGGGCATAATTGTGAGAAAGCCCACTCCCTTGGATGAAAAGCAACCCCACACATGAAGGATGCTTCACTGTTGGCATGACACAGGACTCATGGTAGCGTTCACCTTTTTTTCTCCGGACAATCGATTTTCCAGATGTACCAAACAGTCGGAAGGGAGCTTCTTCAGAGAAAATAACTTTGCACCAGTCTTCTGTTGTCCAATCCTTGTACTTCCCTTAGAATTTCAGTCTGTCCTTGATGTTTTTCTTGGAGAGATGTGTCTTCTTTGCTGCCCATCTTGAAACCAGGCCGTTGTCCAAAAGTCTTGGCCTCACTGTGCGTGCAGATGCACTTACACCCACCTGCTGCCAATACTAAGCAAGCTTTGCACTGGTGGTGATTCCGATTCCGTAGTTAAATACTCAGGAGGAGACAGTCCTGGTGCTTGCTGGACACTCTGGGATGTCCTGAAGCCTTCTTCACGGCAGTTCTTAATGGTCTGGTTATTTCAGGTGCAGTATTTTTTGCAGCAATTTCCTTGCATCAGAGGCCATTTTGATGCAAAGCAATGATGGCTGCACATATTTCTTTGGAGGTAGCCATTGCTAACACTAGAACAAAATGATTGGAAGCACTTCATCCCTCCTTTTACAGCAATCAGTCTGCTCTTACAATCCAAACAGAATGATAGCGTTATTTAACCTGACTAGTACTCATTCAAACTTTCCCATGTGCTGATGATGTGATTAATGAAATTATGTTAGCGGTCATTTTGTGCCAGGGCCCAAAAACAGTGAAATTTGGGTTTTTGTGATAATGTTAAATTTTTTGGCCAATTAATTATTTCTGCAATTATTTAAAATGCATCTGATCACTCTGCACAATAATCTAGACACAATGTGAATCAACACCACAACAACTGAAGCAGCAAACTTTCCAAAACACAAAATGTGTCACTGCCAATACTTCTGGCCATGGCTATAAAGATTATTTAGGTTACACTTTATTTCAATGGTGCACTTTGGTCCACAAATAACTCTCATTAGAGTATTAGTAGACTGTTAGATTAGGGTTAGGGTTAGTAGAAGTTAACATGTACAGTACATTTAAATGTACTTATAGTCAGTAGAATGTCTGTTGGGGGAACATTAAAATAAAGTTTTAGCAGATATTATAAAGACTAGTCTATTAATACTCTAATGACGTAATTGACATATAGTTGCAAAGTTACTTATAGTTAATATAATGTTGAAAGTGGACTATCAAAATAAAGTGTTACCATTATGTATATTATTCTTTATATTTATATTAATTTAAATATTAAGTTTAATAATTTGTCGAAATTTAATTGATCATGGTTAATGCATTACAGGTTTGTAGACTAAAATGTTGTTCTCAACATGTAACTTGAAAATGAACACAATAATAAAATTATTGTAACTGTTCAAACTACAATCAAACTTAACCAGGTAGCCAGTTAAACCTGCTTCGTGAGACTGGCCTCTATAGTATTAGAATGTTTTCAATATAATTTTAATAATGAATACCAGACAAATTCTGTAACTTTAGTAATATATTCACTTCTACCAAAATCTATATTACAAAAGTACTAAACTATTACTTTAATAAACAGTACATACATTATTCAAAATTATTAATATTTGAGAATGCCATAGGTAAATTGCTATAAGCAGCACATTAAACAGCCCACTCTGTTTAATCTCACCTTACTTGCACCTGGTAGCAGATGAAGCTTAACATATGGATCTGCCAGTCCATTCGAATCCATTGGCTTTAAACCCTAGAAGAAAATATTAAAGTAATTTAAAAACAAATCTGTCACAACACAAAAATCAAGCACAGTGCAATGTTACTGATAGAACATTTTAAATTTCTGACCCATGATTGACATTCTGCATACAGTCAAAAGCCACAGTATAAGACTAAACATCAGCACAATACTGCTCAGGCAATCAGATTCAATGTCTGGAATTACTGTTGCATGATGATAACTACATAATCACAGTGATATCACAACATAATTAGCTCACAAAAACAATAGACATGAATTTTATAGTTATTTTGGTTTGTGTGCAAGACTTTGACTTTTTAATATTAATATGTGAAAATACTGAAGATACCTTTCCTCTAACAATGTTGCAATGGAGGCTGCTGTTCCCTTGGTCATAGAGTAAAGTGAACTCCAGTGCTCCAAGAGTTGCTGAAACAAACAAAATATATTGCATTAAACACAAGCATTTCATTAAGTTTGAATGCATGAGTAGGAAAATATCATAGATCTACATTCCAGTGTTTGCTGTAAAAAATTGTGTTGCCTTTTTTTCTGTTGCATTTCATTTGATTAAAATGCACATACACACACATACGCACACACACACACACGCACACAATTAGGTATTTAATGTTTAATGCGACAGTGACATCTAATGGTGTTAAGACAAGCTGTTTTGGCAAATCCAACAGTTAAGTCTTGGTAAAAATCTATTCAAGCACAGAAATGTAAAAAAAAAAAAAAAAAACAAGTGCTGTGACAGTTTCTCAAGTGACTTTCACTGAATTTTATGCCAACAACACAACTTAAAATAAAAGTTAGACACAGATTGACGCATTATTTTTGGTGCTACACACCCTTAGTGATTAATTTGAGGATATAATAAATCCTAAAGGTGAACCCATATACAGATTATTGTAGTTATCTTCCTATAACAAGATCCCACAAAGGCCTCTTCTTTCCATGAACAATGAGAAAATGGACAGCAACAGTCTCACAATGATTTGATTTATCATATTTTTTTTTTTTTTTTTTCCCCAGACAGAGACAAGGAAGAACAAGAAGTGAGTGAAAAGCTGCTTACTTGCTTCATCTGAGTCATAGCTGTTGGCCTCTTCCTCGTCGTCCATTGTTGGGGCAGCCTGATGCTGGCCGGGTCGAGGGATGACAGCAGACTTTTGGTCGTCCCTCTCTGCAGGATGGGCTCTTTCCTGCACATTGGAAGCATTGCTAATGGATGGGTAGGCTCCTCTCTCTGCCTCCTGAGCAGCTGGTAGGGATAAAATTCTCTTTAGATTCTTTCAAGCATATTAATAAAAGGTGTTTACAGACTATTTGTTTAACATGTTGCTACCCTAGTGAAAAAGAAGAGTGCTTAATTTTATTGAATGTGCATTGTACTTCAAATCCTAGAAGTATATTTAAAAAAAAAAAAAAAAAAAAAAAAAAAACTGTACCTGGAGAAAATGTAATGAAATTAAAGGCCACTTAAGTAACTTAAAGGGGTTGACATAGAAATGCATAAATCCGAGTCGAACAGCGCAGAGTAGACACATACTGGATAAGAGCATCCTGATACAAGTTCAAGATGCACTGAATCCAGTAAAAAGCATTTAATGTTTGTAATTGCATATAGTCTAATAAAGAAAATAAAGTAGTTGAATAAAGTAAAAAAATTATTTTAGTATAAAATGTGATTTTTACCTACAAGCCTGTTATACTTAGCATACTGAATATGTCCATTGTGTCACTCGAACCTGGGCAAATTGAGTGCAGGCCGGTTAAAATGGACAAAGCTTATTGGAGATTTAAAACATGTTATCATCCAATGTAATGGCAAATAGACTTTCCAACTAATGTAAATCAATATTTACATAGTATAATAGTAGTAAATATATGAAGAGTTTGGTTCCAAAATGCTATAAATCCATTTTGATTCATTTGAGTAAAAATGTTTTCTTTACCAAGAAAGTGGCAAGATGAAAACCACTATTTTCTGTTTCAAACTTTCACATAGCATCTTTAGGTTATAATAACATTAAAAATTCAAATCCAGATTTGGATTTTAAAAGATTTATTATAAAAACTGATTATTTTTCCTAAAAAATGCAATAAATCCATGACACATTTTTTTTTTTTTCTCCAAAATGCAATTAATCCATTGAATCAATATAAAAGTTATTTTTCATATTGAAACTGTTGAAAATACACAACAAAGTAAGTTGTTGCACATATATAACAGCCTCTGAACTTGGTCAATACTAATCTTATATACAGGCACTGGACTAAAAGTCTTCGCTCCCAAAATGAATCAGTCATCGCTCCCAAAATGAATTCAATGGGTCATCTTGTTAATGCTATAAATTAATTATGTCTCCGTTTGTCATTACCGATTAAAGAGTATCTGGCACCACCGTGCAGTTAAAATAAAAACAACACATTTGCTGAGTACATTGGAATTGACTGCAACTGCAACTGCAACTGCAATTTTTTTTTTTTTTCTATCAGATGTTTAGAATCAAAACTAGCAATGCCAGATTCGAGAATTAATCATTCTTGGTCAAAGGGCTTTTAAAAACTGTTCATGATTCAGTTTTGGGGACCGACCATGACAGAAGTTACTGTCGTGGAACAAGCAACAGCTGGCATTTTTTCTCCTCCCGAGTGTCTCATCTTCTTAATCTCCTCACATAAATGATTAGATTTCGATGGCTTACCCACCGCAGAAACCACCACATGTTCATCAATGTCGTCAAAATTATTCATTTTTGCATTCATCTACAAAGTAGATAAGGAAAACAAGTGCTGTCATTACTGTTAACAATGCGTGGAATGGTGCGCTGTGATTGGTTGAGCGGATGTATCACATTCTGCAGAGAAGGGAGACTGGCGTTTGTCGCGGTTTGGAAAGATAGGGAGAAAACATGACAGAATAACACGGAGTATTATTGATTACTATCAGGATGTGTTCAACCAGAATCAAAAAGTGTTTAAAAAAAAAAACTGCCTACCCTACCTTTAAGTACACTTTAAAAAAGTTCACTTTGTAATAATGTCTGATTAAAATGTATGAAAAAGATGAGGTGGTCCATGATTATGATTGGTTGAGCTGTATTCAAAGCCGTTGTAAATTACTCCACAAACATACAACTTTGACCGCATTATCAGTATTACGGCAGACAGCTAACAGACAAAGTGTAATGTAAAATACTTGATTATAAGTTTAACTGGTGTTATTCGATACTTAAAGTTAATATTTTTTAAATGTACTAAATTGTAACTTCATCCTGATAAATTTGTAATTACATATTTAAATACATAACATACATGTTTCAATAGAAATTACATTAAAGTATATTTTATACCACAAACGACTGTCAGTACATTCAGCAGTACACTTTAACCAACTTAACTTAAGTGGGTCAAAAAAGCACACTAAAGTTCAGCTAATTTAATACAAATTTAAACTATAATATAGTTTCCTTTAATTGCAATTGAGAATCTCACGCAGCCAAAATGACAAGTAATGGTGTTCAGCCTTACATTGTTCAAACCGGAGTCGACACTGATGGAGAGACTCAGGAAGAAGTCACAACTTTTAAAATGCAACTGGACGTTTCTAAACGGTTAGTGGATAAATTTATGTAGTTGCTGTGGAATTGATTCAACTCACCGACTAGCATGTGCCGTCATGTTAATCTTTTGTGCAAAACCAATATGTACGCCCACTATACATAGCATACCTGTTTGCCAAACAGAGCCATACACACCAGGCTAACGTTTATGATTGCTATCAAATGCTGTCAATGGTCTAATATTTTTTCCAAAATATCGCTCGGACAGAAACGCTCCTTTTTTAGCAATAGAGCTTGCCAGGGTCAACTTGCAGCCTATCCAAGCTAACAAGCCTCTAAATAGTGTTCTGTGCTTGTTTGTGCAGCCAACGACTGATCAGTTAGCATGCTTTGCTCAAACTTTTGCCATGGCCTTAGAACTGGTACACTGTTTTTGCTTGCAAAAAACAAAATGGCGGCGCCGTGGGTGGAAATGTGCAGATTACGGGGCGGTAATATTATAATAAGATCCCCTTCCTATGTCACTGAGCGGCTCGTTTTTTCACATGCTTGCAGAAAAAGTCTTGCCAAAACAAAGTTGCTGGGTTGTCCTTTTTCATGTTTTCTGGGTTGGTAGATGCACCGGGGACCAGATTTTCATGATATGTCCCCTTTAACTATATTCTTTTAAAGTATACATTATTATTTCCATAATAAGTACACTTTTTGGAAGTATGCTAAAGAGTCCTTTTCGCAAAGCTAATGTTAGTATCCGCCAGTCCTTAAAATCTGAACACTAAAGGGGATGATACATGATACAAACTTTTTGATCAATGTTGCCGGACAATTTTGCCGAGCGTTGTTGCTTGGGCACTTTCCTATTGAGAATAGGCAACAAATTTCTATCTGGATACTTTAGATCAAAATTTGTTCCCTGTTCTCAAAGGGAAAGTGCCCAAGCAACATTGCTTGGCAAAATTCCCTGGCAGCATTGCTCAAAACGTTGCCCCATGTATCATCACCTTAAGAGCACACCATTCCTCAGCTAGCTACATGAATTGAGATGTCATTAATGTCGATAGCTTAAATACTACTAGATGAGTTACACATTCAAGACTTAGGGGTTTTAAAATCTTAAGTCTTGAAAACATAAACCCAAAATATGACCAATAGTAACAGTGATGCTTGTTTTAGTAAACAACACTAACCATACCTGGTGTGTTTTATGCATGTTTGTTCTTACCTGGCTGGAACATGCTGGATGAGTTTGGTCTGGCAGCATGGACATTCACAGTCTTTTTCATCATCACTGGAGTATTCTGGGGGCTTCCAGCCTCTCCTTCTGCCTCTGAGTAACTCCGAGTTTGAAGGTGAGCAGGTTTTGGAGCCACAGGTGGTTTTTGGGTGGTTGGTGGATCCATTGTTGGTTCTAGAGCATATATAACAAATGTACACATTCAGCCATATACATATGAGAAGCACTGATGCAGATTAGGCTTATTTCATACAGTAACATTCAACTTTCAAAGTCAAGTCACATTTCAGGGCACTACATTGCGAGGCATGGACTCCACTAGACCCCGAAGGTGTGCTGTGGTATCTGGCACCAAGATGTTAGCAGCAGGATTGAGATCTGGGTAATTTGGAGGCCAAGTCAACACCTCAAACTTGTTGTTGTGCTCCTCAAACCATTCCTGAACCATTTTTGCTTTGTGGCAGGGCGCATTATCCTGCTGAAAGAGGCCACAGATACCAGGGAATACTGTTTCCATGAAAGGGTGTACATGGTCTGCAACAATATTTAGGTGGTATGTGTCAAAGTAACATCCACATGGATGGCAGGACCCAAATTTTCCCAGTCAGCATGGGCACCCTGACTGGTCTGCGGCTATGCAGCCCCATACACAACAAACTGTGATGCACCGTGTATTCTGACATCTTTCTATCAGAACCAGCATTAACTTCTAACAGTAGCTCGTCTGTTGGATCGGACCACACGGGCCATCCTTCGCTCCCCACATGCATCAATGAGCCTTGGCCACCCATTCACCACTGTTCCTTCCTTGGACCACTTTTGATAGATAATGACCACTGCAGACCGGGAACACCCCACAAGAGCTGGAGTTTTGGAGATGCTCTGACCTAGTCATCTAGCCATCGCAATCTGGCTCGTCAAACTTGCTCAAATCCTTACGCTTGCCCATTTTTCCTCCTTCTAACACATCAACTTTGGGGACAAAATGTTCACTTGCTGCCTAACATATCCCACCCACTAACAGGTGCTGTGATGAAGAGTTAATCAGTGTTATTCACTTCACCTGTCAGTGGTCATAATGTTATGACTGATTGGTGTATATAAAATAGTTAAAGGTGCCTTCGCTATTTTCATTTTTAAACACTTGCAGTCTGTATAATGCATAAACACAACTTCATTCTTTATAAATCTCTCCAACAGTGTAGCGTTAGCCGTTAGCCACGGAGCACTATCAAACTCATTCAGAATCAAATGTAAACATCCAAATAAATACCATACATACGCGATTAGACATGCTGCATGGCGAACACTTTGTAAAGATCCATTTTGAGGGTTATATTAGCTGTGTGAACTTTGTTTATGCAATGATAGAGTCGAGAGCTTGGGAGGGGGCGGAGAGGGCGAGCAATTAAAGGGGCCGCAGCCTGAATCGGCACATTTCTAATTATGCCTCAAAATAGGCAGTTAAAAAAATTAATTTAAAAAAATCTATGGGGTATTTTGAGCTGCAACTTCACAGACACATTCAGGGGACACCTTAGACTTATATTACATCTTGTAAAAAAAACATTCGTTGGCACCTTTAAGCAACATCACATGAGCAAGACTGCAATTTTCCCAAATCAGAACAATTGTTTTATACAACAACATTTATACAACAAACACAAGTTATTATAAAGTGATTTACATTTCTGAGACATTTTTGTCTGTTTTGTTGCTTTATTTCACCAATGAAAATATACTATATGGACAAATGTATTGGGACATATCGGGACTTCTAATTCTTAAATTCAGGCATTTTAATCAGACCCATAGCCACAATCAAGCACCTAGCCATGCAGTCTGCATTTACAAACATTTGTGAAAAAAAGTTCATTCTGAAGAGCTCAGTGAATTCAAGCATGGTATTGTAATAGGATGCCACCTTAGCTAGTATGTCAGTATGTGAAATTTCATCCCTGCTAGATATTCCATGGTCAGTGGTAAGTGGTATTATTGGAAAGTGGAAGCGTTTAAGTCACAGAGCGGGGTCACCGAGTGCTGAGGCGCATGGTCTGTAAAAGTTTCCAACTCTCCGCTGATTCCATAGCTGAAGAGTTCCAAACTTCCACTAGCATTAATATCAGCACAAAAACTGTGCGGCAGGAACTTCATTGAATGGGTTTCCATGGCCGAGCAGCTGCATGCAAGCCTCACGTCCTTAAGTACAATGGCAAGCGTCAGATGGAGTGGTGTAAAGCAAGCTACCACTGGACTCTGGAGCAGTTGAAACGTGTTCTGTGGAGTGACGAATCAAGCTTCTCTGTTTGGCAATTTAATGGGTTTGCAGTCTGAGATTAGCGGATGCTAGGAGAACGTTACCTGCCTGACTGCATTGTGCCAACCAAGGCCCCTTTCTACCAGTGAAGGGAAAACTTAATACATCAGCATATCAAAACATTTTGTACAATGCTATGCATCCAACTTCATGGAAACAGTTTGGGGAAGGCCCTTTTCTATTCCAGCATGACTGTGCCCCGGTGCACAAAGCAAGATCCAAAAAGGCATGGTTGGATGAGTTTGATGTGGAAGACTTTGACTGTCCCACACAGAGCCCTGGAATGGAGATTACGAGCCAGGCCTTCTCGTCCAACATCAGTGCCTGACCTCACAAATGCTCTACTGGATAAATGGGCAAAACTTCCCATGGAAACACTACAAAATCTTGTGGAAAGCTTTCCCGGAAGAGTGAAAGCCATATTAATGTCTATGTATTTAGAATCAATTATTACAGTCCCTGTTGGAGTAATGGTTAGGTGTCCCATTCATTTTGTCCATACAGTGTAGTTCTAAACAAAGTCACTGTTGCACATCTCCAAGCAACAGCAGTGTTTCGTTACTGAATGAATCAGCATTTTTTAACAAATCGAGCGAGTCAATGATTAAGTGACCCATTCATAAACACAAGTCACTTTTGCTTCGCTCCTGAATGAATCAGTCGTTTTTAACAAATTGACTGAATCAATGACTCACTCATTAAGACAGTGACTTTCCACCTGGTGATTTTAGCTTCATATTTAAAAGGATAATTTCATTTTTCCCATCATTTCATATATCTATATCCAAAATATTGAATTTAAAACATTAACCTCATGAAATTGTAACTGCAGTGTAAATTTATTCATGTCACCTCCAGCTGCATTAAAAAGACTATGTAAATAAATCTAAAGGCTATTTCAGATGCAGCTTTTGTGCCACTTTTGCAGTGCAAAGATGGATTTTGTTGATACCGAAATCACAGTTTTTCACCTCACCTGCGACCGGTGCTTGAGATTGCATAGCAACTGGAGGTGCTGCAGGGGTCTTTTGAGGACTGGGATCTTTGGGTCTGGAAACGGGCATAGGTGAGGGTAAGAACTGCTTAGGGAGACCTTTAAAGAACCAGGCTCCAGATCGTTTCCATACCTTTAATGGAAAAATATGCAAGCAACATTTACAGACAGCTGCACTTTAGATTACTTCCTAATGATATTTGTTATTCCCCTCACCTCTCTTTGTTCACTGCAGATCTTGCAGAGCCATACAGACCGTGGCCGAGTGTTAGTCTGCACTCCACACTTGGTGCACATGTTCTGAGGGGAATAACAGGACATAGTTTTAAAACAACAGACTAGAAGTCACATGCAGTTCATTAAAACAGTAATCAGAATAGAACTAAAAGAATAAAACTTCTGCAGTACTAACTATTCAAAATGATTAAATGTTTTAGAATTCTACTATATCTAGACAAATTGCATTAAAGTTGGCATGAAACAGAAGTTTCAAAAGACTATTCTTCCTTATTGTGACATACAGTATATCTGAGTGAAACAGCTTCTCGAGTAAGAAAAAATGTATGGCAGGATTTGATTGTGTCCATGGGGAATTGATTGGTTTAGTTGGATGGTAGTGGTTTGCTATTGGTCAATCTCATGTGAGTGACAGGTTGTCCCGCCCTCGCATTAGTAAACAGGTCATCAGAGAAGAGAAGAGAAGAGAAGAGAAGAGAAGAGAAGAGAAGAGAAGAGAAGAGAAGTTGCAAGTGGGAGGGGAAGTTATTTTAATTAAACATGGATAAATCATTTATAATAAATACTACAATATTCCACTCAAAAAAAAAAAGTCAATTTTGATTTCATGATGACTTTAACAAAAATGTTTTTGCTGTACTTGCTGTTAGTTATTTATGATGTTGCATGTACATTATATGTACAATCCCATTAGAATTAAAATTATCTAAATATGAGGTTTCATTTAGAAAATTATTTTGATTAATTTTATTTAGTTTAGTTTCTCACCTTTTTACAGTCCTCACAAACCACTGATCTGTCACCTCCTGCAGCCAGTTGCTCTCCACATAAAAGGCAGCGTGACACTCCATCCCCACAAACTGCTTTTTTCATGTTGTCTAGACGATTCACCAGACGTCTATCATAAATAAAACACAGTATTCACATGTCAACAGCATACATATGCTAGGTATGGTAAATATAAGCAAAACAGGCTGTATCTTTTTGCTTTTTGCTGTATCTACAAACCCAATTCCAAAAAAGTTGGAATTGTGAAGTTCAAATTGTGAATAAAAACAGAATGCAATGATGTGGAAGTTTCAAATTTCAATATTTTATTCAGAATACAACATAGATGACATATCAAAGGTTTAAACTGAGAAAATGTATCATTTTAAGGGAAAAATAAGTTGATTTTAAATTTCATGGCATCAACACATCTCAAAAAAGTTGGGACAAGGCCATGTTTACCACTGTGTGGCATCCCCTCTTCTTTTTATAACAGTCTGCAAACATCTGGGGACTGAGGAGACAAGTTGCTCAAGTTTAGGAATAGGAATGTTGTCCCATTCTTGTCTAATACAGGCCTCTAGTTGCTCAACTGTCTTAGGTCTTCTTTGTCGCATCTTCCTCTTTATGATGCGCCAAATGTTTTCTATGGGTGAAAGATCTGGACTGCAGGCTGGCCATTTCAGTACCCGGATCCTTCTTCTAGGCAGCCATGATGTTGTAATTGATGCAGTATGTGGTCTGACATTGTCATGTTGGAAAATGCAAGGTCTTCCCTGAAAGAGACAATGTCTGGATGGGAGCATATGTTGTTCTAGAACTTGGATATACCTTTCAGCATTGATGGTGCCTTTCCAGATGTGTAAACTGCCCATGGCACACGCACTCATGCAACCCCATACCATCAGAGATGCAGGCTTCTGAACTGAGCGCTGATAACAACTTGGGTTGTCCTTGTCCTCTTTAGTCCGGATGACATGGCGTCCCAGTTTTCCAAAAAGAACTTCAAATTTTGATTCGTCTGACCACAGAACAGTTTTCCACTTTGCCACAGTCCATTTTAAATGAGCCTTGGCCCAGAGAAAACGCCTGTGCTTCTGGATCATGTTTAGATATGGCTTCTTTTTTGACCTATAGAGTTTTAGCCAGCAACGGCGAATGGCACAGTGGATTGTGTTCACCGACAATGTTTTCTGGAAGTATTCTTGAGCCCATGTTGTGATTTCCATTACAGTAGCATTCCTGTATGTGATGCAGTGCCGTCTAAGGGCCCGAAGATCACGGGCATCCAGTATGGTTTTCCGGCGTTGACCCTTACACACAGAGATTGTTCCAGATTCTCTGAATCTTTGGATGATATTATGCACTGTAGATGATGATAACTTCAAACTCTTTGCAATTTTTCTCTGAGAAACTCTTTTCTGATATTGCTCCACTATTTTTCACCGCAGCATTGGGGGAATTGGTGATCCTCTGCCCATCTTGACTTCTGAGAGACACTGTCACTCTGAGAGGCTCTTTTTATACCCAATCATGTTGCCAATTGACCTAATAAGTTGCAAATTGGTCCTCCAGCTGTTCCTTATATGTACATTTAACTTTTCCAGCCTCTTATTGCTACCTGTCCCAACTTTTTTGGAATGTGTAGCTCTCATGAATTTCAAAATGAGCCAATATTTGGCATGACATTTCAAAATGTCTCACTTTCAACATTTTTGATATGTTATCTACATTCTATTGTGAATAAAATATAAGTATATGAGATTTGTAAATTATTGCATTCCTTATTTATTCACAATTTGTACAGTGTCCCAACTTTTTTGGAATCAGGTTTGTATATTTATATAATATTTTTTTCTCAAATATATATGCCACACTTATTGTCACCCGTTCCTGTAGTACTTTGTGAGACATCCCTTTGTCTTCTCTATACTTAATAAGTAACACTTCCTATACTACTTAATAATATTGAAGAAAACTCAGGAAGGGACCTGAGACCAGTCCTCCATATTTAAATGTCTTCACGTTTACACAAATTAAAGGTTAGATGTTTTGTGAATGAAAGACCAACAGGATTAATAAAGAATTTTTTTTCACTGCCTATTTTGATCATATCATGCCAATATTAGTGGAGGGTGCTGCATGTAATCTCACATATATATATATATATATATATATATATATATATATATATACACTTTTGATTTTCCTCAGGCCATCTACACGATGAACAATAAGCTGTTTAAATTTAAATAATTCAACGGAAGGCCTTATTCAAACTTACTGTAATGTATAAGTCACTACAAGGTGGCAGTGACAGTCAATACATCAATGAACTCTTTCTTACCCAATCCTCTCTTGCTCCATTGCCTCCATTTTTTCAGCCCGGGCAATTACGCTGTTGATGATCTCCTTCTCTTCATCAGTCAGCTCAGCGCCAAGAGGTCCAGACTGCACATGGACACCTTTTGTGCCCATCACAGCATCTGTCATTGTGAAATTACTGGAAACTGTGAAGCAAAAATGAATAACAGTGATGAAGATAGTGAACTAATCAAAAAGTACTGTCAAAATAAATAGGCAACTCAGCAGTTTTAATTGGGAATTTATTTTTTGATGAAATACAACAAAATTTTATTAATAAGAATGCAAAAAAAAAAATCCATCTTGTCTTTACTCAATCACACTTCAATAAACCTATAATAATGATTTATATTTTAAAGCTGTTGGGACGTTTTTGCAGAATTGCATAAGTCGTTCACCATGTGTGTCACATTTATTTTCATAGTAACATTATGACAAACACTTATTCAGTTTAGAGCTCTCAAATATAACACATTATAGGCTACTCATTCAATTTATAATAAACATTTATATAAGGCACATGTGTATTATAGCTTATAAATGAAAATATGGTAATTTCTATGTATTTACAGAAGTATTTTATAACTCAAACTCTGCTAAAATGCACGACTCAAGTTTCATCTGTGATGACATTGCAGGGTCTTTCGAATTAACACATTTTGTCAAGTGAAGTGAACTGCACAGCCCCTGCGCAGTGAGTAGGGAGCAGTGAACACTGCGTAGGAACCCTGTGAATTGGAATGCAGCTCAGGTCTTGAAGTCTCTGCTGATTGAATCAGATGTGCTAGATGAGGGAGACATACAAAATGTGCAGTGGTGCGGAGCCTCAACGGCAATTTTGGGAAGCGCTAGAGGCTTGGTGGGATGGTGCTACTGGATACTCAGGTGCAAAGATTCATTCCACACGACCAATAGAGGGCACTACAACAAAAGGCGAATGGGCTGTAACTCAAATTTGTACCAAAAATAATTCTAGATAGATAGATAGATAGATAGATAGATCTAGTGCAGAAATATTCTCATTATAAAATTTTTAAAAAAAAAATAAAATAAAAAAAACATCATGGTGAACAGTAATTCAGCTTGGTCATGGCCAGCCAAATTGGCAATTGGCATTTAAATGGCAATGACTCTTGAAAACAATGAGATATTTTCTCACAATTTGGTATGTCTATTCAAGGTCTCAATATGTGACGCAGTTATTGTGGCTTGGCCACTAAGTGACACTGCATTAGTTACAAACATATCCAGATTCCACACCTTCAAACTGCTCATGTTCATTCGAAAACGGGAAAAGGAAATATTTTAAATGCTTACTGTGTTGAAAGCACATTTGGCTGGCAGAAACAGCACTTATTCTTAATGAACAGGGCATATGTTTTCTAAAATAATTGCAAGCAACAAATTCAAACACTGCTGACATAAAGACACAAAAAAGTCCAAATATGATGAATTTATGCACATTAACCAAATTAACCTACAGTATATCAAAGGATAGGAGGTATGTTGTAGTCAATGCTCATTTATATATACATGTGTGTGTGTGTGTGTGTGTGTGTGTGTGTGTGTGTGTGTGTGTGTGTGTGTGTGTGTGTGTGTGTGTGCGTGTATGTGTGTGTGTGTTTGCGTGTTTTTTTGACAATATCAGGACACAAAATTGTATAATGACATGGGTATGATATAGGTATTACAAGGAGAGGGTGTCTTATGAGGATATTACCCCAAGTCCCCATTTTTTTGCATACACATGTTTGTTTTTGTGAATTGTGGGGACATTAATGGTTAAGTGATTAATAAAATTAAATCACTACATAACACCTCAACACACACGTGTTGATGTGTTATGTAGTAGTGATTTAATTTTATTTGTAAATTGTTTATTTTTTATCCACAATGCTGTACCTGACTTTCACTGATATTTTAAATTCTATTCACATTTGCATAGTTCTGTCACTTTTTTAAATTGATTTTGTTGCACTAAATAAAGGTGACATAAAATTCCAAGCACCATTTCTCTAATTCTATAATTATATGAATCAATACGTCACCAGTCATACCTTAAAATGTACATTTTAAACTTAATATTGAACAAAAATTTAATAGAAAATTGCTGAAAAATAGTGTTTACATGCTCAATAAGCCCAGACCAGAAAAAAAAAAGTCATTTAATTTTGACCATGACACAACAAGAGCACAAGGACAGAACCATTCCATCAAAAAGACAAATTCTTACAACTTTACTAGGTCTACCCTGTATGCAATCAATCAATCCGAAACTGTCTACACATACATTTTTTAATACCATTTCCTCAATGTCTTTCCACATCACTGCTTTATGGCACATTAATGCATCTTATAAATCATTTACCATGCTATTTCCTGATTATTTATCTGGAAATGTACAACACAAACGTTATTTTGAGAATGGATGAGTACATTACTAAAGACAGCTCACATTTATAATTAACAGCAGTCAAATTATGGGCATCTGATCAAACTACAGCAGTAGGCTATTATTAAAATCGTTTTGTATAGTCATTTGACTGCAAGAATCCACGCCTTCATCAATGTGCACACTGAATCTTACTGTAAGGAAAATACTTGAATTATCATTCTCAAACATAAAATAGAAGCAGACTGATTCAGAGAAATCATTTTTAAACTCCACCCGCAGACAAGCAGAATGAAAAAAATATATGCGAAAAGTGTAACTAGGTCATATCTGCAAAAATCATACAGAAAACACTTACTTAGAGACCCCTGAAAGCAAGTGCCTGGTCATATAACGTTACTCCTATTGGGGGGGGGGGGAAACAACGATGGTACAGCCTGATATTAATTTCACTAAAATGCAAGAAGCAAGATTGACTGCTGCCTTGCTGCGCAATAAGAGTCGAACCGCTCGCCGATCATGTCTTTATTACCATTAGAGCTGCTTCGAGTGAAAGCACCTGCATCTCACAACGTAAAACAGAAGCAAAACCGCATCGAGATGACACACCTTACGCTTAGGCTATGTTTTGGAAGACAAAACCATGTAGGTTCTAACAGTCATAGACTACAGGATAAGCATCCATCGATAGAAAGCCCATTCCTTACATAAATGCACATTTTTTACAGCAAACCATTGTTCAGCCATCATGTCGATATAATTTCATATAGCCCATGGTTACGGATGACTGTGGGCAGAATACATTCGTACAGACTTTACCGGCGGTAATATAGCTCATTGACCATCTTATCCATGTAAAATCAAAAGACACCATTGCATTTTTTTTTTCATGCAGGATTTTTCTGTATTAAATAAAACGCCAAAAAGTCATCAGGATTTATGTGATACCCAAATGCACAGAATTCATCATGTTTGTCGATTAGAAAAAGCTGTCATTGTTTCATGTGTATTAATAAACATGTCTGAAATAGAGCTAAGTGAGAAAAATGTAATTTCGAAAATTTCTTGATATCCCTACCTGATAACAACCGCCCACTCTTGAAGGAAGGCGACTGCAAACAATGCGGACTATAGTGAGGTCAGTAGTGAGTGGAATCAGCGGCTGCGCATAGAGAAGAGAGAGGGTCTAAACCAGAGGCTATAAAACGCTTGAGCACATCAAAATCCACATACTCTTTTCCTGATTTTCCTTTCAGCAGACGCCTCTAAGCTTTGCATCATGTAGCCCTCTTTACTTATTTCACGCCCGTGGTACCTTGCGGTGGAAACCCCAGTACTGACAAGAAGAGAAAGATCCGTCCCAGCTAACAAAAAAGATTCTCTAAGAACGTTTTATTAAGTTATGAAAACATTATTTCTGAATGTTCTCTCAACAATTAAAGATGTTCAGTTTACTTAATGTTTTAAAAAGTTTTCTTGGTTATGCGAACGTTAAAGAGTTAGTTCACCCCCCAAAAATGACATTTCTGTCATTAATTACTCGCCCTCATGTTGTCCCAAACCCGTTTGTCTTCGGAACACAAATTAAGATATTTTTGATGAAATCCGAGGGTATCTGATCCACACATCTAGGGAGCAACAACATTACACCTTTTGAGGTTCAGAAAGGTACTAAACTAAAGACATAGTTAAAACTGTTGACGTGACTACATTGGTTCAACCTTATTAAGAAGCGAGGAGAATACTTTTTGTGCAGAAAACAAAACAAAAAATCCAATTGGCTAATACTGAGACTGCGTTCAGACAAACACTGAAGCTCTGCAACAAAAATAGGGTAGCAGTATGACAGGGGACAGACGAATTTGTTGAATAATGTTGTTATTTTTGTTTTGTTTTCTGCACAAAAAGTATTCTCGTCACTTCTTAATATTAAAGGTGCCAAAGAACGTGTTTTCAAAAGATGTAATATAAGTCTAAGGGTGTCCCCTGAATGTGTCTGAAGTTTCAGCTCAAAATACCCCATAGATTTTTTTTTAATTAATTTTTTTAAATGCCTATTTTGGGGCATCATTATAAATGCGCCGATTCAGGCTGCTGCCCCTTTAATTCTAGTGCTCACCGCCCCCGGAGCTCGCGCTTGCCTTAAACAGCATAAACAAAAGTTCACACAGCTAATATAACCCTCAAAATGGATCTTTACAAAGTGTTCGTCATGCAACATGTCTAATCGGTATTTATTTGGATGATTACATTTGAATGAGTTTGATGGTGCTCCGTGGCTAAAGCTAACATTACACACTGTTGGAGAGATTTATAAAGAATGAAGTTGTGTTTATGCATTATACAGACTGCAAGTGTTTAAAAAAATTTAAATAGCGACGGCTCTTGTCTCCGTGAATACAGTAAGAAACTATGGTAACTTTAACCACATATAACAGTACATTAGCAACATGCTAACAAAACATTTAGAAAGACAATTTACAAATATCACTAAAAATATCATGATATCATGGATCATGTCAGTTATTATTGCTCCATCTGCCATTTTTCGCTATTGTTCTTGCTTGCTTATCTAGTCTGATGATTCAGCTGTGCACAGATCCAGACATTAATACTGCTTGCCCTTGTCTAATGCCTTGAACATGGGCTGGCATATGCAAATATTGGGGGAGTACATATTAATGATCTTGACTGTTAACAGTCAACAGTCAATGTAACAGTTGGTGTTATGTTGAGATTCGCCTGTTCTTCAGAGGTCCTTTAATCAAATGAGATTTATATAAGAAGGAGGAAACAATGGAGTTTGAGACTCACTGTATGTCATTTCCATGTACTGAACTCTTGTTATTGAACTATGCCAAAATAAATACAATTTTTCATTCGATGGCACCTTTAAGGTTGAACCAATGTAGTCACGTCAACGGTTTTAACAATGTCTTTAGTACCTTTAGGACCTCAAAAGGTGCAATGTTGTTGCTCCCTAGATGTGTGGATCAGATACCCTCGAATTTCATCAAAAATATCTTAATTTGTGTTCTGATGATGAACGAAGGTCTTACGGGTTTGGGACGACATGAGGGTGAGTACTTTGACAGAAATTTCATTTTTTGGGTGAACTAAACCTTTAAGGGTATATTACAATTTTGTAAACATTATGAGACCGTTAATTTTGAATGTTCTCTGAACATTCAAAAAAAAAAGTAGTACTGTTAGATGAACTTCCAATTAAAATGTTTAAAAAAATGCTCAATGAACGATGTATAGACAGTGTTGGGGGTAACGCGAGTTACATAATCAGATTACATTTTTCAAGTAACTAATAAATTAATGCATTACTTTTAAATTTACAACAAAATATTTGAGGTACTTTTTCAAATAAGTAACGCAAGTTACTTTGTTTTCCCATGTATTGACTGACAGCTCTCCTACCTCCATGTTGAGAGAAATAAGTACAGAGGTGTTGTGTGTGCTGTGTGTGAACATGATGGGTATTGTAGTTCTAAACTTAATGAGAGCATTTACTCATCTCATTTACACAAAAACAGATTCAGTGTTCACAAAATGAATAAAGCAGTGAAATGCAAACTCAAAATATTACGCAAACATGCAATAATTAGTTAAATATGTTAAATTACACAAATATACTTTATGTATTTAATCTCACTTTATTAACCAATGTCTTTGCTGACCTTCAATGATCCAATTCAACCATACCAATAAGCAAAAAGCAAAAAAAATCACATTTGTTTCATATTTGTTTTTTATTGCTGTGCACTCTACTGTACAGGTGTGAATTAGCATTTTCTTCAGCCTGAGGCTTATTTATTTCACTTTTGCTGTAAAAGGTCCTTTAGTTTTTACCAAAAATAGAACTTTTATTTTTAATTTTTTATCAAAAAACATGCGAGGTGACAAAAAGTAACGCAAAAGTAATGTAACACATTACTTTCCATAAAAAGTAACTAATGCAATTAGTTACTTTTTTTAAGAAGTAATACAATATTGTAAGGTATTACTTTTAAAAGTAACTTTCAACGCTGTGTATAGATAATGGTTGTGCTAACATTTTGAGAACATTATTAAAGACCAGATAACTTTGAAAAAATGTTCTATTAATGTTACCAGAAGAACATTTGTTCATAACTTTGAGAGAACATTGCCAGAACGTTAGGGAGGTTCTGGAGAACGTTTCCTGTTAGCTGGGGTCTGTCTTCACAACTGTTTCACTCAACTAACCTTCTTTAAAATAATGTCTACAATAAAATAATGTGCAAAATTCTGCAAGTTTGATAAGTTGACAGCCAAAGGGAGCAGAATGAGTCACTTCTTGCAGCATCTTGCACAATGATGGAGAGGATCTTCATGCAGATCTTTTGAGTGTAGCTTGAAGGCCTGTGGGAAAAAGCTGTTCTTGAGTATTTTTGTCCTTGCACTGATGCATCTGAGAGTTCCATGTAAAACAAGGAGTGGATGTTGTCCTTTACAATGCTTTTTTTTTGTGTGTGATGGGGAAACCTGATGACATGAACTGTTGTTGGGCTTTTTGCATTGGAGAAGATTAATATAATACAAGATAGTGGCATTTTTAGTTTAAGCGAGCTAAATTAAATGAAATGCAGTGTTTAAGCATTTTGTTCAGTTCAGTGGCTGATATTACACCAGTGAAAGAATGTGCATGCATGATCCAACCCAGATGAAAGAAAGATCAGAAATTACTTGACCGAAATTAGCATAACCATCAAATGTAGATGTCTGCTTAAGTCTCATGCTTCTCAGAGAAAAATACTCTACCACTCTCACATTTGTCTCCTCTAAAGTTTTAGAAGAGATCTCAACATTTTTCTCATAAGCTAAAGACTGATGTTTCCACATTTTGTCTCTTTTCAAAAACAAAAATTCTGTCATCATTTACTCACCCCCGTCATTCCAAACCTGTATGACTTTCTCTCGTGTGGAACATAAAAAAAGAAAATATTTTGCATAATGTTGGTAACCTAACCATTTCAAAACTGTTAATTTACCAACCTATCTTCTTTTGAGTTCTACAGAAGAACTATCTCTTTACATTTCATAAGGATGTCAACTTTACAAACTGTGCACAAAGATAAATGTCTCAAGAATACAAACATCTCTTAACGGTCCCGTTTTTCGTGGTTTTTTGAAGCTTTGATTGTGTTTATAGTGTGCAATATAACATGTGTTCATGTTTCGCGTGTAAAAAAACACAGTATTTTTCACATAATTTACTTATCTGTATACCGCTGTTTCCACGGTCATAAAAACGGGCTGATGACTTCCTTGTTCTATGAAGTCCCTCCTTCAGAAATACGTAACGAGTTCTGATTGTGCCAGCGGTTCCTGTGTTGTGATTCGACAGCTCTGAGCGCACCGTGCCCGGAAAAGTCACGCATAATGTGGAGATGCATGCGCTCAGTGTTATTGTAAACATGTCTTTAATTTTACCCTATCAATTTGAGCCGGAATCAGACCCGGTGATTGGACTGCGGGATGAAAATAACAGCGTTTCGACGACATGGCGACAAACACACTCTACAAACGCAACTCTTGTGTATTCCTGTGGGCGGAGGTTAGTCAAAAAACTGTTTTAGTGACGTCATTAAAGAAGGAAGTAGAGGGATGTAGTCCAAACTGGCCGTTCGATGTAGGCGACTTCTGTTAAATAAAATATCTCGCTTGGCATTGAACTTTGAGCTTTAAAATTTTACAGATTTTATTTATACTCTAACAACAACATTACACACTAACTAAAGTTTGAAACATGGGATCACGAAGAACGGGACCTTTAAAGGCTTAGTTCACCCAAAAATGAAAATGCTGTCATTAATTACTCACCCTCATGTTGTTCCACACCCATAAGACCTTTGTTCATCTTCGAGACACAAAGTAAGATATTTTTGATCAAATC
This sequence comes from Megalobrama amblycephala, assembly GCF_018812025.1. Lineage (NCBI taxonomy): Eukaryota > Metazoa > Chordata > Actinopteri > Cypriniformes > Xenocyprididae > Megalobrama > Megalobrama amblycephala. Next base: position 39,254,120 of record NC_063046.1, read on the forward strand.
CGATGGCTCAGTGAGGCCTGCATTGCCAGCAAGACAATTAACACTTTCAATGCCCAGAAAGCTACTAAAGACGTATTTAAAACAGTTCATGTGACTACAGTGGTTCAACCTTAATGTTATGAAGCAACGAGAATACTTTTTGTGAGCCAAAAACAAACAAAATAACAACTTTATTCAACAATATCTAGTGAATGATTTCAAAACACTGCTTCATGAAGCTTCAAAGCTTTACGAGTCTTTTGTTTTGAATCAGTGGTTCGGAGCGCGTATCAGACTGACAAAGTCACGTGATTTCAGTAAACGAGGCTTCGTTACATCATAAGTGTTTTGAAATTTCAATGTTTCACCACTGGGGGGCATGACTTTGGCAGTTTGATACACGCTCCGAAGTGTATCAAAGTGTCGAAGTGTTTAAAATCGCCCATCACTAGATATTGTTTAATTGAATAAAGTCATTATTTTAGGGAGGGGTTTTGGCGCACAAAAAGTATTCTCGTCGCTTCGTAACATTAAGGTTGAACCACTGTAGTCACATGAACTGTTTTAAATACGTCTTTAGTACCTTTCTGGGCATTTAAAAGTGTAAATTAACTTGCCTTCAATGCAGGCCATCGGATGTTATAAAATATCTTAATTTGTGTTCTGAAGATGAACGAAGGTCTTATGGGTGTGGAACGACATGAGGGTGAGTAATTAATGACAGAATTTTAATTTTTGGGTGAACTAACCCTTTAATACTACCATATAATTTTGAAAAAATATTACAATTATTCAAGGATTATATCATAAGCATCATCAGCAAAGAATCCTCCAGGATGACTGAAAAACACTTTGGATAAAGGCATTCGATACATGACTGCTTTCAAGAATAAATGATGTTCCTATGCACATAAAACTGTAAAGCTCTGTTCTCTTACTGTATGTGAACAATTTAAGGGTTAGATCACCCAAAAATGAAAATAATGTAAGACCTTCGTTCATCTTTGGAACACAAATTGAGATATTTTTGTTGAAATCCGATGGCTCGGTGAGGCCTGCATAGCCAGCAATGACATTTCCTCTGTCAAGATCCATTAATGGTTCAGTGGTTCAATATTAATATTATAAAGCGAGAGGAAATGTCATTGCTGGCTATGCAGGCCTCACTGAGCCATCGGATTTTACAAAAATATCTTAATTTGTGTTCCAAAGATTAACGAAGGTCTTACGGGTGTGGAACGGCATTAGGGTGAGTAATAAATGACATTATTTTCATTTTTGGTTGAACTAAGGGTTAAGAGTAACACTATTTCCACATTTTTTTTTTTTTTTACTGTACATTTCACATTGTTTCATTCTCATTCGTCCACTACATTTCAATTACACACATTGCATACAGTGTCCTATTTGAAATGGTTTAGCATACAGTGATTTGTTACACAATGATTCAACAGAGGAAAACATGAGAAATATTTAAATGCAAGCCAAATGAGGTTTACAAGAGAAACTTTTGGATATAAACAAACTAAGAAAAAAGATTATGCAACTGTCATGAAGCACTGGTACTCTAGTGTAACATTTGATAAATGAGAAAATATACAACCCAGAGCTGCTTTATAGATGAAATGAACTAATTTAATAATTGATTATCTTTACAACAGAACTGAATCAACACTGAACTGACTTCAGCTGAACAATGACACCATTTTCTTTTAGAGCTGCTGTACAGCAGAAATGAACTCTATTTGCATCATTGAATCATTTGTTATCACTATAAAGCTGCTTTGAAACAATCTATACTGTATAAAGTACTATATAAATAAAGGAGACTTGACTTGACTTGACAATACAGGGCACTGAAGATAAATTTAACCCTTGATATGCAGATATGTATAATGCAGTTTAAAGGATAGTTTCAGTATTTACAGTATTTCTCCTAAAGAATTTAGTAGAAACATCAGAAGACAAATTGACCGAAATGATACATGTATAAGAGAATCACCACTTAGGATCCAGAGTTTACAAACAATAATCTCTGTCAAAGCCATAGCCTTGTGTGTGGAAAAGCCCTAAAAATGTTTTTCACGACATTCTCAATGGTCTCTCACAACTTTCTCATTTGTGTCTGTTTTTAATTTCTCTTAAGGAATTTTAGGAGAAAAATCAACACTGTTGATGAGAATCACTACTAAGGGGTCGTTTACATGACCAACAGCTTCTCGAATTGATTGGATGATTGTGGTTTGCTATTGGCACTCTTAGCCCGGATTTTATATTTACTTAAAAATATAATTACAATATACTTAAAATATTTAAGTTTGGTTGCATTACTTATAAAATATAAGTATATTCTACTAATTTGTGGGTGTATTTGAATGTGTTAATAAATGTAAGTTAAATGCACTTAAATTATGAAGTTTTTCTCCTGACCACGCCTCCTACACACTGGTTTGCAGCAGGTAATGACGCCATTTTGTCGTGGTGTGTGTGAATTCAAGGAGCTGTTGATGAGCAGTTGGAACATTTGTTTTGGCTGTTCTACAGACATTTTTTCCAAACATTTACCTTTTTATAGTTTTTCACTAAAGGAGAAAATCACTATTTTTAAGTTACCATCATTGAGGTCAGGGTTTGTTTTAGATGAGCTCTTGACCCTTGACTTTTTAAGATTAAATTTTGTTTGGGCAGTTTTAACTGCATTAAAACCAACCAGACAAGCAAAGTTAAAAGATGATCAGGTGGTGTTGATTATGTTTTCACATAATCATTATTTGATCTGAATCACTGAACTAATTTAGAGCCCAATCTCTGAGTTAGATTTACATTATTGATCACAGCAGCACTGTGATTCTACAGCGGAAGATCAACTTTTACAATACAATTTTTTTTTTTTTTTTTTTTAAGTTGTCCTTATCACAAAAAAAAAAAAATTAGGCACACACAGACATCAAGAATCAGCGTATGAATCTCAACAACGGTGACAAGCAACATATTCTGATAAACAGATCAACTCTGAACATTAGAAAACAAGCTAAAAAGTCACAGAAAAACAGCAAAATTTAAATAATGAGAATAAAGAAAATTACTAAGACAATTCAGCTCACAATTTATTCATGCAGCAATGCATGATGGGAGGCATGGATGAATTTTGATTGGTGGCAAGTTAACTTACTTAGTACATTGAACTTAAATATACTAGGTGTAATAACTACAAAGTAATTAATATTACAAAACATTTTAAGTTAAATGAACTCGAATTATTAAGTTAACATTACTTAATTTTTTTAGGGCAACCAGTTTCCTCAAATTTTTTAAGTAAATTCAACTTAAATATTCTATTCCATTCCATTATGGGCTTAAGTACATTGAACGTAGTCCACTTCACTTATTCAACTAATGCTTCATTACTTAAAATTTAAAAAAAAAATTTAACCGAGTTACCTCGGTTTTTTTAAGTAGATTCTACTTATCCGGGTTTACAGTGTATGTCATGTGAGTGACAGGTTGTCCCGCCCTCGTGCCAGTAAACACGTCTTCAGAGAAGAGATGTCACTGCAAGAGGGAGGGGGAATTTTTTTGATTAAAGATTACGAGGCACATGAATTTAAAAAAAAATGATGTGTACGGATTAATCATTTATAATTAATACTGCAATATTCCATAAAAAACAAGAACAAGACGCCAGTTCCGTTTTTTTTTGTAATTTGAATACGGAAGGCGGTCTGGCGGAAGGTAGATATTTTATTCCATAACTTGTTAAATATGAATATTTTTTTTTACACAAACCCATCGCTTCACTTCAGAAGGCCTTTATTAACCCTCTGGAGCCGTGTGGAGTTCACATTTATGATGGATGGATGTGGATGGAGACACTCTTCAGCTCATTCTCATTTGGTAACGCTTACTATAAAGCTTGGATGTGTCTTGATATTTATTATTATTTCTCTGATTGTGTTCATCAGAAAGAAGAAAGTCATATACACCTAGGATGGCTTGAGGGTGAGTAAAGCTTGGGGTAATTTTTATTTGAAAGTGAACTAATCTTTTAATACGCATAGACAGCTATGGTTAAGCAGTGTTATTTTAGTTTCATTGAGATGCTAAGATTTTGTTTTTATATTTTCTGCTTATGTTTTAAAATTTCATAATTTCATTTTTATATATATATATATTCTGCAACAGTGGGCTTTACAGGGTTAAATATATATATATATATTTAACCCTGTAAAGCCCACTGTTGCAGAATTACAACATCACTTTCAACAATTTTTAAAAAAGGCCTGCAAATGTTATTTTTATTTATTTATTTTTTTTCTTAAGACCACATTTACATAGTTAATGGAGTCTATTGTTTGTCCTCACAATGCTATTTGATAGAAGAAGTGTTTATAGGTCCGGTCATCTGGCCATGAACTCACTCTACCTGCAAACTTCGTGTTAAGCTTATCTCCTTTTTTTGCATGACTGGATTTGTCAAGATTCAAGTAAGTAAAATTCTTTACATATTTTTGTGTATTTATTACAATGTCTAGAACACATACATATTTAGTTATTTTGGAAAACATGAATCAAATTTGATTTAGAGCTTGTTAAGTCCATGTTGTAATTCTACAACGTTGGGCCAGAGTGGTAGTCAAAATTGCCTGTGCTCCTTACACATAACATAAGGACACTGCACTTCTCACATGGTCACAAATTGAAATTTAAACTGTTAGATGATTCATTGTAACTAAGTTAGTACTTAGTTTAGCTTATACCATAATTAAACACAGAAATAAATATGTGGAACTTGAAACTCCGTCATCCAGAGCAGTATCTGAAACTCCCTGTATCTTTGTAGTTTATTGTTTGTTTTTTAACTTCTAAATGATCCTGAGATTTTTTATTAGTCTTGCCCAAGCAGTTTATAGCATTAGGCTCTTAATGTTCTGGATTTTTTTTGGGGGGGGGGGGGGTTGCCTGTTGCATTGTTCAGGGACAGGTGTGAATGGTCTTGAATATGAACCTGTAAGTGCTCTGGGGAGATGCATGTGTTCTTTTAGTATGATAAGTAGAGAGCATAATAGGCCAGTCAGACAGTATTGTTTGAATGTAGTAGTGGAATTTTGATTAGCATTTGCATTGAAATTATAATACTTTGATGGATAATACTTAGATCTCTACCCTCGACACATGGTCTAACACCCTGTCTATTATTTCAGTTTATCTACTACAATATAAGACCCATGTGAGTTTTTTTTTTTACTTTTTCCATTTCAAAATGCCAAGATGTCATCGGACCACCGTCCACTGGATGTAAGCAACGACACGATTGCACATTTCCCAGTAAAGACGAAGAGAGGACGCTGCAATAATGGATACACAAATACACTGTGTAGCAAGTGCAATGTTCGCCTGTGCTTCTCGGATGAAAAGAACTGTCTTATCACTGCAAAACACAGACTTCATTCAAACCACACTGAAAGTGATAGAAGAAAATGTTTCGATTTGTAGATTTCAAGCTCCTCGGTACACATAGTTTGGTTGATTTCGAGTCATGTGACTCGTGTCATTTCAGCTCCACATTAGTTACAAGTTTTAACATGTAACGTTAGATGGCTCAAATTTCAGCTCGACATCTGTGAACATACAGTAAAGAACCGGCGAATTCATTTTCATTTGACAGATCATTCACAGAGCGAATTCCTTCTTCATGCTGCGTACTGAAACATACTGATGGTGATTATTTGTTTAACAGATTTTCATTTTGCATTTTTTTTTCTGTTATCAACGTCAATTAAACGTTATTAATATATACTGTTATACCTATATATACCTATACTGTTTCTAGCCCTCAAATAAGCGCAGGGCTATAGGCTAAATCTTTGCAATAATGTCTTTACATCTGGAGGATGCACGTATTGGAAGTCTATTTCTTGCTGTTAAGCTTTTACTAGTGGTTTGCTGTTGCAGTGCTGTAACAATACAGAACCGTGCACCGTATTGCCTCCTCATCAAATCTGAACACGGGAGTTATCAGGTTAGTTTTCTCACACACTCACTGGACGCTTTCGCATCTCCACTCTTTTACTGGAGCAAGTGGACATCAGAGAAACGCGTTGAAGATTGTTTCATGAGTGGCGACGGGACGCTGGTTACGCGTTATTTGTCACTCTGTCGTGAAGAGCGCGCTTTTGACAATGCCGAAAAGTTACCTTTCCCTTTCAACCTAAGTGCGCTAGTGGAAAATGCCAGTCTGTGTGAAAGGAATTCTTCTTTCAATTTAACTTTGGACAAAGGAGACGTAAGCCAAGGCCAGCAGATGGATTCAAGAGCAAAAACTCGCTCTAAACGCGCATGGGTTTTACCGGGAACACTTTGGTGTGGACGAGGCACAAGAGCCAATAACTATGAACAGTTGGGTAGGTCTGCATCCATAAGCACGTTGTTATTGCCTTCACTCTTAAAAGTAAAGATTATTTATAGGCGTTGATGGTTCCATAAAGAATCTTTAACGTCCACCTTTCCTTTGCACAAAAGGTTCATTATATTGATAAAATATTCTTCACACTAAGAAACTAAGGGGGAAAAATGGTTCTTTTAATAATGTTATTAAACTGTTGGTCAGTTCATTTAAATAAAAAGTTTGTGTATTCGATTTCAAAGATCAATGCATATGCATATCCCTGGGATGGTTACACTTTTTGTTTGAGCATCAGTAATTAAGTAGCCTAGTTGTTCGCTTACAAAAATTAACCATGGTTTTACTACAAATAAAACCAAAAACCCATGGTTAATATAGTTAAACCATGGTAACCACAAATTAACCATGGTTTTGTTACACTAACCATAGTTTATAAATGATAATTGTAGTAAAAACCTTGGTTATACAACTGATAAGTAATCAGCCAAAAAACATGGTTACTACACTTTTACCATAATAAAACCATGGTTAATTTTCGTAAGAGTTTCTCAAACTTTGATATGCTGTAGCTACATTCATCTACTATAAATAAAACTCACCTATACATGCTACACAATCACATACGATTATGTGAGTTAATATCAAATACATAGAGTTCTGTTGTTACAACCTACCCCACTACTGGGTTGAGTTGTAACACTAGCAGGAGATAGATTTAACAATGACAGGTAATTTGCTGAAATAAGATCCATACTATCCAATGAATGCAGTTAATATATTGAAGAACAAAGAATAATCTGTTTTGAATGAAGTCAAATAATTAAGTATCAATGCATGCATAAATAAATAAATAAATAAATACTATTGATACAAATTTTTACTTTTTTCATGAAAATCTTTTTTTTTTTTTTTTTGGTCAAAAAATTTACAATGTTGCTCACAGTCACATACCACTGATAATTATAACATCACCACAGCTCTTTTCTGACTTGTCAAACTGACAGTGTTACAACTGACCTTGAGTTACAACACTCCCTGGTCTCCCCTATACTAGTGAACTAATTTTTTTGTTCATACCGGTACAAAATTAAGCATCCATCAGTCTTTTAATCACAAAATCTTTGATTTAATTGAAATGATTAATGATAACATATTACAAAGATAGTGATTTGTAAGACAAGTCAGTAAAGACAAGTAATTGCAATATATACACAGTTTATAAAATAATTTGATAGTTGAGCTGCTTAAAGGGTTAGTTCACCCAAAAATGAAAATTCATTACTCACTCACCCTCATGTCGCTCCAAACCCGTAAGACCTTCGTTCATCTTCGGAACACAAATTAAGATATTTTTGATAAAATCTGTGAGCCTTCTGGCCTAGACTGCAAAACAATGACCACTTTCAAGGCTCAGAAAGGTAGTAAAGACATCGTTAGAACCTAGAGGCGCTGCACTGTGTTCACTGTGTCAACTGCGTAGGAGACTAACATGGAAGAGAAGAAATTGTTGAATAAAGTTGTCATTTTTGTTTGTTTTTTTGCACACAAAAAGCATTCTCCTCGCTTTATAACATTAAGGTTGAACCACTGTAGTCATGTGGACTATTTTAACGATGTCTTAATACCTTTCTGGGCCTTGAAAGTGGTAATTGGATTTCATCAAAAATATCTTAATTTGTGTTCCAAAGATGAACGAAGGTCTTACGGGTTTGGAGTGACATGAGGGTGAGTACTTTAAGGGTTAGTTCACCCAAAAAATGAAAATAAATGTCATTTATTACTTACCCTCATGCTGTTCCACACCCATAAGACCTTTGTTAATCTTTGGAATGCAAATTAAGATATTTTTGTTGAAATCCGATGCCTCAGTGAGGCCTGCATACCCAGTAATGACATTCTCAAGATCCATTAATGTACTAATCAGTTCATGTGAGTACAGAGGTTCAATATTAATATTACAAAGTGACAAGAATATTTTTGTTGCGCCAAAAAAAGTAAATAACGACTTATTTAGTGATCACGGATTTCAAAACACTGCTTCATGAAGCTTTGGAGCGTTATGAATCTTTTGTGTCAAATCAGCGGTTCGGAGCGCCAAAGTCACGTGATTTCAGCAGTTTGGCGGTTTGACACGTGATCCGAATCATGATTCGACACAAAAGATTCATAACGTTCTGAAGCTTCCTGAAGCAGTGTTTTGATATTGGCCATCACTATATAAGTCGTTATTTAGTTTTTTTGCCGCACCAAAAATATTCTCGTCGCTTTGTAATATTAATATTGAACCCCTGTACTCACATGAACTGATTTAAATATGTTTTTAGTACATTAATGGATCTTGAGAGAGGAAATGTCATTGCTGGCTATGGAGGCCTCACTGAGCCATAGGATTTTAACAAAAATATCTTAATTTGCGTTCCAAAGATGAACAAAGATCTTATGGGTGTGGAATGGCATGTGGGTGAGTAATAAATGACATTATTTTCATTTTTGGGTGAATTAACCCTTTAAAGAGTTAGTTCACCCAAAAATGAAAATTCATTACTCGCTCACCCTCATGTCGCTCCACACCCATAAGACCTTCGTTTGTCTTCAGAACACAAACTAAGAATTTTTTTTTATAAAATCTGTGAGCCTTCTGGCCTAGACTGCAAAACAATGACCACTTTCAAGGCTCAGAAAGGTAGTAAAGACATTGTTAGTACCAGGAAGCGCTGTACTGTGTTCACTGCGTCAACTACGTAGGAGACTAACATGGAAGAGAAGAAATTGTTGAATAAAGTTGTCATTTTTGTTTGTTTTTTTGCACAAAAAAAGCATTCTCCTCACTTTATAACATTAAGGTTGAACCACTGTAGTCACGTTAACTATTTTAACAATGTCTTAACTACCTTTCTGGACCTTGAAAGTGGTAATTGTGTTGCAGCCTATCAGAGGCCAAAAGGCTCATGGATTTCATCAAAAATATCTTAATTTGTGTTCCAAAGATGAACAAAGGTCTTACGGGTTTGGAGCGACATGAGGGTGAGTACTTAATGTCAAAAATTTTACATTTTTGGGTGAACTAACCCTTTAAAGGTGCCCTAGAATTGAAAATTGAATTTACCTCGGCATAGCTAAATAATTACAGTTCTGTACATGGAAATGACATACAGTGAGTCTCCACCACCATTGTTTCCTCCTTATGTAAATTAGATTTTTGCAAAAGACCTCTGAAGAACAGGCAAATCTCAACATAACACAGACTGTGACGCAACAGTCGGGATCATTAATATATACGCCCCCAATATTTGCATATGCCAGCCCAAGGCATTAGACAAGCCAGTATTAACGTCTGGAGCAGCACAGCCGAATCAACAGACTTTATGCATGTAAGCAAGCAAGGACAACAGTGAAAAATGGCAGATGGAGCAATAATAACTGACATGATCCATGATATCATGATATTTTTAGTGATATTTGTAAACTGTCTTGCTAAATGTTTCGTTAGCATGTTGCTAATGTACTGTTGAATGTGGTTAAAGTTACCATCATTTCTTACTGTATTCACAGAGACAAGAGCCGTCGTTATTTTCATTATTAAACACTTGCAGTCTGTATAATTCATAAACACAACTTCATTCTTTATAAGTCTCTCCAACAGTGTGTAACGTTAGCTTTAGCCACGGAGCATAGCCTCAAACACATTCAGAATCAAATGTAAACATCCAAATAAATACCATACTTACATGATCTGATGCTGCATGACGAACACTTTGTAAAGATCCATTTTGAGGGTTATATTAGCTGTGTGAACTTTGTTTATGCAATGTATTATAGAGTTGCGAGCTTGGGGATGGGGAGCGTGAGCATTTAAAGGGAACGTGCTCTGAATTGGCGCATTTATAATGATGCCCCAAAATAGGCAGTTAAAAAACTGAATAAAAAAATCTATAGGGTATTTTAAGCTGAAACTTCACAGAAACATTCAGGGGACACCTTAGACTTATATTACATCTTGTGAAAAAGCATATGGCACCATTAAAGTTTATCAAAGATTCGTTAACGCTGTGCGAAGAGGTATTCATGTTACAAAGGCCTTATAGCAGGGGTGTCAAACTCAGTTCCTGGAGGGACACTGTACTGCAGAGTTTAGCTCCAACCCCAAATAAACACACCTTATCCAGCTAATCAGGGTCTTTAGGATTACTAGAAACTTATAGGCAGTTTTTTCGCAGCTACACTCGACAGGACACTCCAGGAGTGGAGTTTGACAAATGTGCCTTACAGTTTACGGCAATTATTACAATGTTGCAGGCTCATGCAAAAAAACAATGAAAACTCTATTCAAACATTTTAATGTTTTTACAGATATGAACATTGTCAGCATGAAAAAGATAGCAATATCAGACTCTTTTTTCGTTATTTGTTACATAATAAGTGGTCTTCCTGAGAGTGATAAATCAAAGTGCAGTTTTCATAACAGGGTCATGGGTGGGTGTGGCAGACAACCTGTGAATGTATGGCATGTTCTCGAAAAGATATGGGAGGTCCATGCAACATAACCTGGTTATTACAGTTAATCGTAGCTATGTTGTGTGTCAGTAAATCAATATAATTACAGAGGGTTTCATAGAGTTATACGTGACAGTCAAGAATAGAAGAGTTACTGTGCAACATAGAACACAAACAGAAATGTGCCCTACGCATCACATATTACAGGATTGTAAATAATCAATGTAACAAGGACAGTATTATATTATAATATTGTAAATAATCTATATTTGTTATTATTACATTTAAACTACATTTTGTTCTCTTAGGTATGTTTGTGCATGCAGATAGATGCTGCCGAGAACATGATCATTGTGAGCATATCATACGCTCCTTCTCTGTGAACTTTGGTGTCTTCAATCCCACCCTCTTCACAGTCTCCCACTGTGACTGTGACCACAGGTGAGCACGTAAGCTCTGGGGTCTTTCACATTCCACAGATGAGAGGCATTTTCAGGTCCTCAGGGTAGACTCTTTAGAGTCATAACTCATCCTTTCTGTTTGTTCACCTCATGTAGGTTATCCTTATCCTCATAGGTTATCCTCACCTATAGGTTATCCTTATATGGCTCATATGAGCATTATATAAGACACTAAACCCTGGTTTCACAGACAAGGCTAATCCTAGACTAAAATTCATTATTGAGATGTTGCACTGACACATCTTAAAATATGTCAGTGGCATTGTTTTGTCTCAAGATGCAAGATGATAATGTTTTTGTTTCTAAGGCACATTTATAAAAGCTACTTAAATGTCCTAATTGAATCCAAGCCCTGTCTGTGGAACTGGGCCTGCATGTTTTAATAGATAAAGAATGTATTTCTGACCACATTTCAGCGGGACAGCATGTAATTTATGTAGACAAGGCTTTCTTTTGATGTGCAACACTCATTTGCATCTTTTTGAGGTACGACAAATGAAATTATGACCAACAAACTACATAGCATAAACACACATTCTAAGTTAAGTACTCAAAAAAGTTGTTCCAATTAATTTCAATATAATAATTCAGTCGTTGCAATAAAAAACAAGAATAATGTAATTAAATAATTTAATGCTGTTCATTTTAAGAGGTAGCATAGCACATGCTTAATGTAACTTAACCTAACAGATCTTTCCATTTAATATATATATATATATTAAACAATTTCAATATTTATTGTCCTTATCATATGCAAAGCATGCTGGGAACTACAAAGATATTCAATGTATATACAATGTTTGCAACTTAAAATCAATTAAATCAAATTACGTTTGAATTCAATTAATAAATTAGATTTTTTTTTTTAACTTGAAACCATGCATTTATTCAACATAATATGTTTCCTGAATTTCTTTGTAGAAGGAATTAGTTTACCGGTTTAGTTGTCAGTTCGATTCCCAGGGAACACAAATACTGATAAAATGCATGCACTGAAAGTTTCTTTGAATAAAAGCAAAATCCCAAATGCATACATGTAAATACACTGAGCATGTGTTTAATGGAATGGTTAGCCGACATGAGAAACAAAAGAGAGATTTTTGACACTATCATGCAAATTGTATTTATTTCTGTCTTTTATCTTCCTGTCTCTGTTAGATTTAAACAATGCCTTATCAATGGTAATGACACCATCTCCAACATGGTGGGCTACAGTTTTTTCAACGTCCTAAAACTCCGCTGCTTCGAGCTGATTCAAAGGAGGCAATGCACACAGTACAGCTGGTTTGGAATGTGAGTGCAAGAAATGAAATAATGCTTTCCAGAAATTATGCTTCATGCCTCAGTTTATTTTTTATCCATTCTGCATTTTTGTTCCAGTTTATGTGTTAACTGTAAATCATGTAATGATTAACAAAGTTTAGTGGACTCATTTTCCTAGTATTGTCTGAGAAATATCCTTAAATTTGTTTGGACAATCCATGATAATCATGGTTTTATATTCTAGGATGAGTTTCTCTGTAATAACATTATACCAGAGGTGGGAGTAAGTTACCCACATTGAGCCCATAAGCAAATAAGTCCTCGAGTCTCAAGTTGCAGTGCATAAAACAAAGCAAGACAAGTCAAGGCTGTGGCCCACCTCAAGGGAGTCGTGTTGAGTCCTGCGAAGAAAGTCACTGTCAAAGTACCATGCAGAGGTTACTTTTCCCAAGCGGTTATGAAGTCCCTAAATTATACAGATCTGAGATGAAATTTACTGTTGCTTTATTTAAAAAATACCTCTCTTAAAGAGGCCATATTATGCCCATTCACAAAGTTTTGATTTTGTTTTTTGGTGTCTACTTTTAAAATAGGCTTTCATGCTTGAATGTTTAAAAAACACATTATTTTTCACATATTTTACATTGTTGCAGAACTGCATGTATATGGGTGTAAAGTGTCCTGCATGTTATTGTGATTTAAAAAAAATGAATGGCTTTCTGTTATGTAAATTAACTATAATACTGTTAAATAGATTAATTGCAATCTCGAATCGATTAATTAGCAGAAGTTATTACTCCGCCACCTGCACATGACATCATTAATGACATCCTATATTATTGAACTATGTGGTTCAAGCGACAGAGTAGCGACCAGATCGTGACTAGCTAGTTCGTTTCTAAAACAGTACATTATACTATGGTGGTTAAAGGTGCTGTATGTAATTTTTGATTGTAGTAAAGCATAAAAATACCATAATAAGTTTGCAGTTATTTAGGAAAGATGCTAAGTTCACATTCCTGTTTTTCAGAGAAACAATATTCTACTTGGAAGTGTATGTTCCCTGTGCATTCCATGACTGTTTTTGTTTTGCTTTGTGTGATCCCACCCACTGCCAATTTACCTAATAGTATTTCAACACCCCGGGTTGCCAGTTGGCAGAAAACAGCATATTGCAGCCATGGAAGCCAGCAAATGAACTGTCAACAAACTCATCAGCTTACATTGTCAATTGAGCTCATTCCTGTTGCGTGTCCTCAGTGTTAGTGATGTGTCGTTCATGAACGATTCATTCATTTTGAACGAATCTTTAATATGACTCGAGGATGCGCAACATCCCATAGATTCTGTACAGGAAGCAGAAATGATTAGTTCACTTCTCGAGTCTTTCAGGTTCGTGTCCTTCATTCTTTTCTTTTTTTTGATGTGAAAGACTTGAGAGGCAAACTAATCATTTCAGTTTCTGCATTCATCCTATGTGGCTGTGACGTGATGAAAGAACGACTCAAACCCGAAAGACTCAAGAGGCAAACTAATAATTTCTGTTTCCGGTACAGATTACATGGCCTTGTCTATGGGGCTGGTCTATGAAATGAACGACTCATACCCAAAAGACTTGAGCGGCGAACTAATCATTTCTGTTTTTGCATTCAGCCTATTTGGCTGTGACAAGATGAATGAACGACTCGAACCCGAAAGACTTGAGAGGCGAACTAATCATTTCTGTTTCCGGTACTGCAATTGCATATGGAGCTGTCACCATAATGTCTATGGCTGTCACGGCCAAGATCAGACACTGACAACGGAACTAACAACTCGAACCTGAAGACACGAGAGGTGAACTAATATTTCTGGGGAACAGACGCGATAAATGTGAGGTGACAAATGAAAGAACAACTCGGATCCGAAGGTGAGGTCAGGTGAACTAACAGACTGCATAGCCTGAAGACCCTGCTAAGCAATTAATTCATCATTTCTTACTCATAATTTGGCCTTCATGGCTTTATTAGACTATAGTTTATTTTTTATTCCAAATCTGATATACGTTTGTGTAAGTAGTATGTGTTGGGGAATTTAACATGTAATACTGCAATTATATTCTGCTGAAATGAACGAAATGACTTGAAAAAAGATTTGTTCATTTTGCTCAATGAGATTCAACGATCCAAGTCAGTAAAATGATCTGAACTTCCCGCTACTACTCAATGTGGCAACCCGTGTGAGCGTCGAGTCTGAAGAGGAGGGGGAAACTACGCTCTCCAATATTTTGAATTTGGACTGCAGTACCCATTTCAACCTCTAGCTGTCAATATTACATACTGTACCTTAAACAGTGAGTTGTATGGGAAACACACTCCTGTTTATTTCCTGTCTCTATGAAGCCCCTCCTTTCAAAAAGCACTATGTCCTCTGATTGGTCGGCTGGACCACTGTGTTATGATTGGTCAACCACTTCAAGAGTGATTGGGAAAAGCCATGCCCCTTACCATAACCTCAAGTTTTAGCACACTAACACAACTCATCCAGACTTTGCACCTTTATTTTGCATACGTAGCTCCTCCAGTTCGCACCTGCCCACTCCAAGCAGGACACGAACCCGGGCCCGTCCGCATGGGAGTTGGACGCTGTAACAAGGAGGCTAAAGGCTGCAACCTCTAGCATCAGTCGCTAGAGCATCTCTTGAGATCACAGGAGTAAGGTTTACTTGCACAGCAACTACTAGCTGGCCTCCGTTACACTCACCCCCCTAAACCTCAGTCCCATCCGGGTCATGGCACCAATGTAGCCCCTCCAGTTCGCATCTGGCCGCTCCAAGCGGGATGCGAACCTAGGCCCGTCCGCATGGGAGTCGGACGCTCTAACAAGGAGGCTAAAGGCTGCAACCTCTAGCATCAGTCGCTAGAGCATCTCTTGAGATCACAGGAGTGAGGTTTACTTGCACTACTAGCTGGCCTCCGTTACACTCACCCCCCTAAACCTCAGTCCCATCCGGGTCACGGCACCAATGTAGCCCCTCCAGTTCGCACATGGCCGCTCCAAGCGGGATGCGAACCCAGGCCCGTCCGCATGGGAGTCGGACGCTCTAACAAGGAGGCTAAAGGCTGCGACCGGTAGCGTCAGTCGCTAGAGCATCTCTAGTCACTAGCTGGCCTCCATTGCACATATATTATTTAAATGAAGAATGTTGTTAGGTGTATGTTCCTGGAAGAAAACTTAAGACTCATCGTGGCATTTCAGGAAGAAAAAGTGCTTACTGATATAGAGTGGATTTGTGCTTAGTAACTTTGCAGACCTTTTTCATTCTAAAAAAAGGTTTTTGTGGGTCGGGCCCCTTATGCTTGTCACTCAAAATGTTTCTTCTCCTTATACGGCGGATGAAGAAAATGGTGCATCATTTAAAGTGGACCTACTATGCAAAATTCGCTTTTACATGGTGTTTGAACATAAATGTGTGTCAGCATTGTGGATACACCACCACCCTTTAATGATAAAAATCCACCCACTCATTTTTTTAATACCCATAAAACCTCAACAGTCTCATAAAACAAGCCATTTCCATGGCTTGTTTTTCCACCCCGATTCGGGGTCCCACCCATGAGTGCTGATAGACTCTGCTGCATTAGCATAGTTTCCACCCTGAGCAAGTTGTACACTGTCCGCCATTGTCTCGATGCCAGAGCAGCTGTAGCCACAAGAATGTCTCATAAGTGATTGAGGTGTTTTGTTGTTGGATATAAGAGTGAACATAACAGTCTTCATTTACTCCCGACATCTGAGCCGCTGAAGACGCAGTGGATTAGTTTTGTTTTTGAAGGGTATGCGCCACAGATCTAATATACATATGCAATTTCTGTGCCTGCTGACATAACAGACATAACCTTGTGACATAACCTTCTGTGTATTTGACAGTTTAATCACAATAAGACATGAAAGAGAAGTGAGACTTCTGACAGCCAGCTTTCTGTGCGTGTGCTTTAGAAAAAAAAAGATAAATTAGAAGTTTAAACTGATATACTATAACTTTAAAACACATGCAGGTAATACATTTTCATGACGAAGAAGAACTGCAATGTCCGTGAGCGTGATCATGATATAGATGATAATCTAACCCAAACAGATGTTTTGTTAGTATTTGGCAGAGTATCCAATGCAGGCAGGAGCTGTTGAAGGAAGAGTTTTCCTGGAGAGGGGATGGGGAGCAGCAGCTCATTTGCATTTAAAGACACATGCACGAAAATAGCATGTTTTTGAATGCACAAAAAAATTGGTATTTACAACAACACGGTATAATAAATCAGGTATTTTGAGCTGAAACCTCACAGACACATTCTGGGGACACTTGAGATTTTAATTACATCTTGAAAAAAGAGGTATAACAGGTCCCTTTAAAGGTCATTTCAGATAATTGACATCAAATTTTTTAGGCTACTGGTATGTTGATGCTGATGTGTGCATAATGGTAAAAAGACACATGGCCATTGCTTGTGTGAACAGCGGATGATATATTAAATAATTTACCAAGTTTAATGTGCGAAAGCATCTATTTTGTCTATTATGTCTGCACTAATCAACGGACATTTTTTATAATAATTATAAATATATAAATAAATAATTTTAGGCTCTGCTTAAAACCCTTGAAAATCCTGGTCTTGTTACCTCAGCCATTTTCCATTTACTCAGTAACTTGTTAATTGTCTTTTTTTTTTTTTGTAGTGAATAACTTTTGACAAAAATGTTGACAGCAGTATGTTTTGTTGTGTCTCTTGGCCTCTGGCCTACAGAAACATCATGCTGGTGTAACTGATTCTTGAATCTCTCACTGCAGGTGCACAACGGTTCAGCTCACACCTATGGCAGTACTGAAAGATTCAACACCATACAATTCCACCAATCTAAGTAATGAGAAAAGTGGCACCGTTGACCTCTCATGCAATGAAGTGCCAATCAAACTGTCACATGGTGGCAAACAAAGAACCTCTAAACGTAAACGAAAGGACCAAAAAAAGTGTGCTCCAGTGAACTATGCAAAAGGGGAAACTTTTCAACTAAGTCAAAAGTTGGTGAACCCATTTGAAAGAAAGAGGAAACTACAAACAACTCAACATCGAAAAGGAAGAAAAACTCTGCAGCCAAACAAAGAGAAGGAAATGATAACTCAAAAGTTTAAAATGGAAACTATTCTTCAAAGCATCCACAGGACACCAAAAGCAAGTGTCACTCACTCACCTTCAACCTCATCTGAAACGAAATTTGTCTTGGTTCAAAAGACGATGGTCACTCAGTCCAAACAAATATCAGTAACTAAATCAAGAGCAAGGACAAAGAGCAAGAGAAAAAGAGGTAAAAACAAAACCCAGAAATTCAGTAAGAGCCAGAAAGAAAAAAAAAATAAAACCCCAAAACAATGATGCTCACTTTCAATCATCAGAAATGCAAGGATTCTTATTTTTCAAAAGATCTTCAAGCATTAGATTAAATGATGTGTGACATGAGAAGGGCTTTTCACACTAAACCCCACTTTTAACACTGG